>NW_027196204.1:95000-102675 GCF_038502225.1 Cherax quadricarinatus | reverse complement strand
CCCCTTCACACGTGTAACTGGTGAGAGGGAACAAATGTTACCACCGTGGAATAGAAACTTCAGGAAGTAAATATCGTCTAACATCACCGAGAGTTAGAACACAAGCCAGTCACGTGACTGCTGGTGTGTCACTCACTACAACACTATCATCGAGCCAGTCATATGACTGCTGGTGTGTCACTCACTACAACACTATCATCGAGCCAGTCATGTGACTGCTGGTGTGTCACTACAACACTATCATCGAGCCAGTCATATGACTGCTGGTGTGTCACTCACTACAACACTATCATCGAGCCAGTCATGTGACTGCTGGTGTGTCACCACAACACTATCATCGAGCCAGTCATGTGACTGCTGGTGTGTCACTACAACACTATCATCGAGCCAGTCATGTGACTGCTGGTGTGTCACTACAACACTATCATCAAGCCAGTCATGTGACTGCTGGTGTGTCACTACAACACTATCATCAAGCCAGTCATGTGACTGCTGGTGTGTCACCACAACACTATCATCGAGCCAGTCACGTGACTGCTGGTGTGTCACCACAACACTATCATCGAGCCAGTCATGTGACTGCTGGTGTGTCACCACAACACTATCATCGAGCCAGTCATGTGACTGCTGGTGTGTCACTACAACACTATCATCAAGCCAGTCATGTGACTGCTGGTGTGTCACTACAACACTATCATCAAGCCAGTCATGTGACTGCTGGTGTGTCACCACAACACTATCATCGAGCCAGTCACGTGACTGCTGGTGTGTCACTCACTACAACACTATCATCGAGCCAGTCACGTGACTGCTGGTGTGTCACTCACTACAACACTATCATCGAGCCAGTCATGTGACTGCTGGTGTGTCACCACAACACTATCATCGAGCCAGTCATGTGACTGCTGGTGTGTCACCACAACACTATCATCGAGCCAGTCATGTGACTGCTGGTGTGTCACCACAACACTATCATCGAGCCAGTCATGTGACTGCTGGTGTGTCACCACAACACTATCATCGAGCCAGTCATGTGACTGCTGGTGTGTCACCACAACACTATCATCGAGCCAGTCATGTGACTGCTGGTGTGTCACTACAACACTATCATCGAGCCAGTCATATGACTGCTGGTGTGTCACTCACTACAACACTATCATCGAGCCAGTCATGTGACTGCTGGTGTGTCACTACAACACTATCATCGAGCCAGTCATGTGACTGCTGGTGTGTCACTCACTACAACACTATCATCGAGCCAGTCATATGACTGCTGGTGTGTCACTCACTACAACACTATCATCGAGCCAGTCATATGACTGCTGGTGTGTCACCACAACACTATCATCGAGCCAGTCATGTGACTGCTGGTGTGTCACCACAACACTATCATCGAGCCAGTCATGTGACTGCTGGTGTGTCACTCACTACAACACTATCATCGAGCCAGTCATGTGACTGCTGGTGTGTCACTACAACACTATCATCGAGCCAGTCATGTGACTGCTGGTGTGTCACTCACTACAACACTATCATCGAGCCAGTCATGTGACTGCTGGTGTGTCACCACAACACTATCATCGAGCCAGTCACGTGACTGCTGGTGTGTCACCACAACACTATCATCGAGCCAGTCACGTGACTGCTGGTGTGTCACCACAACACTATCATCGAGCCAGTCATGTGACTGCTGGTGTGTCACCACAACACTATCATCGAGCCAGTCATGTGACTGCTGGTGTGTCACCACAACACTATCATCGAGCCAGTCACGTGACTGCTGGTGTGTCACCACAACACTATCATCGAGCCAGTCATGTGACTGCTGGTGTGTCACCACAACACTATCATCGAGCCAGTCACGTGACTGCTGGTGTGTCACCACAACACTATCATCGAGCCAGTCACGTGACTGCTGGTGTGTCACCACAACACTATCATCGAGCCAGTCACGTGACTGCTGGTGTGTCACCACAACACTATCATCGAGCCAGTCACGTGACTGCTGGTGTGTCACCACAACACTATCATCGAGCCAGTCACGTGACTGCTGGTGTGTCACCACAACACTATCATCGAGCCAGTCATGTGACTGCTGGTGTGTCACCACAACACTATCATCGAGCCAGTCATGTGACTGCTGGTGTGTCACCACAACACTATCATCGAGCCAGTCATGTGACTGCTGGTGTGTCACCACAACACTATCATCGAGCCAGTCACGTGACTGCTGGTGTGTCACTCACCACAACACTATCATCGAGCCAGTCATGTGACTGCTGGTGTGTCACCACAACACTATCATCGAGCCAGTCACGTGACTGCTGGTGTGTCACCACAACACTATCATCGAGCCAGTCACGTGACTGCTGGTGTGTCACTCACCACAACACTATCATCGAGCCAGTCATGTGACTGCTGGTGTGTCACCACAACACTATCATCGAGCCAGTCATGTGACTGCTGGTGTGTCACCACAACACTATCATCGAGCCAGTCATGTGACTGCTGGTGTGTCACTCACCACAACACTATCATCGAGCCAGTCATGTGACTGCTGGTGTGTCACCACAACACTATCATCGAGCCAGTCATGTGACTGCTGGTGTGTCACTCACTACAACACTATCATCGAGCCAGTCATGTGACTGCTGGTGTGTCACTCACCACAACACTATCATCGAGCCAGTCATGTGACTGCTGGTGTGTCACCACAACACTATCATCGAGCCAGTCATATGACTGCTGGTGTGTCACTCACCACAACACTATCATCGAGCCAGTCATGTGACTGCTGGTGTGTCACCACAACACTATCATCGAGCCAGTCATATGACTGCTGGTGTGTCACCACAACACTATCATCGAGCCAGTCATGTGACTGCTGGTGTGTCACCACAACACTATCATCGAGCCAGTCATGTGACTGCTGGTGTGTCACCACAACACTATCATCGAGCCAGTCATGTGACTGCTGGTGTGTCACCACAACACTATCATCGAGCCAGTCATGTGACTGCTGGTGTGTCACCACAACACTATCATCGAGCCAGTCATGTGACTGCTGGTGTGTCACCACAACACTATCATCGAGCCAGTCATGTGACTGCTGGTGTGTCACCACAACACTATCATCGAGCCAGTCATGTGACTGCTGGTGTGTCACCACAACACTATCATCGAGCCAGTCATGTGACTGCTGGTGTGTCACCACAACACTATCATCGAGCCAGTCATATGACTGCTGGTGTGTCACCACAACACTATCATCGAGCCAGTCATGTGACTGCTGGTGTGTCACTCACCACAACACTATCATCGAGCCAGTCACGTGACTGCTGGTGTGTCACTCACTACAACACTATCATCGAGCCAGTCATATGACTGCTGGTGTGTCACCACAACACTATCATCGAGCCAGTCACGTGACTGCTGGTGTGTCACTCACCACAACACTATCATCGAGCCAGTCATGTGACTGCTGGTGTGTCACTACAACACTATCATCGAGCCAGTCATATGACTGCTGGTGTGTCACCACAACACTATCATCGAGCCAGTCATATGACTGCTGGTGTGTCACTACAACACTATCATCGAGCCAGTCATGTGACTGCTGGTGTGTCACCACAACACTATCATCGAGCCAGTCATATGACTGCTGGTGTGTCACTCACTACAACACTATCATCGAGGCAGTCATGTGACTGCTGGTGTGTCACCACAACACTATCATCGAGCCAGTCATGTGACTGCTGGTGTGTCACTCACCACAACACTATCATCGAGCCAGTCATGTGACTGCTGGTGTGTCACTCACTACAACACTATCATCG
Source organism: Cherax quadricarinatus (assembly GCF_038502225.1). Classification (NCBI taxonomy): domain Eukaryota; kingdom Metazoa; phylum Arthropoda; class Malacostraca; order Decapoda; family Parastacidae; genus Cherax; species Cherax quadricarinatus. Next base: position 98,839 of record NW_027196204.1, on the reverse strand, counting down.
AGCCAGTCATATGACTGCTGGTGTGTCACTCACCACAACACTATCATCGAGCCAGTCATATGACTGCTGGTGTGTCACCACAACACTATCATCGAGCCAGTCATGTGACTGCTGGTGTGTCACTCACTACAACACTATCATCGAGCCAGTCATGTGACTGCTGGTGTGTCACTACAACACTATCATCGAGCCAGTCATATGACTGCTGGTGTGTCACTCACTACAACACTATCATCGAGCCAGTCATATGACTGCTGGTGTGTCACTACAACACTATCATCGAGCCAGTCATATGACTGCTGGTGTGTCACTCACTACAACACTATCATCGAGCCAGTCATATGACTGCTGGTGTGTCACTACAACACTATCATCGAGCCAGTCATATGACTGCTGGTGTGTCACCACAACACTATCATCGAGCCAGTCACGTGACTGCTGGTGTGTCACCACAACACTATCATCGAGCCAGTCACGTGACTGCTGGTGTGTCACCACAACACTATCATCGAGCCAGTCACGTGACTGCTGGTGTGTCACCACAACACTATCATCGAGCCAGTCATGTGACTGCTGGTGTGTCACCACAACACTATCATCGAGCCAGTCATGTGACTGCTGGTGTGTCACCACAACACTATCATCGAGCCAGTCATGTGACTGCTGGTGTGTCACCACAACACTATCATCGAGCCAGTCACGTGACTGCTGGTGTGTCACTCACCACAACACTATCATCGAGCCAGTCATGTGACTGCTGGTGTGTCACCACAACACTATCATCGAGCCAGTCACGTGACTGCTGGTGTGTCACCACAACACTATCATCGAGCCAGTCACGTGACTGCTGGTGTGTCACTCACCACAACACTATCATCGAGCCAGTCATGTGACTGCTGGTGTGTCACCACAACACTATCATCGAGCCAGTCATGTGACTGCTGGTGTGTCACCACAACACTATCATCGAGCCAGTCATGTGACTGCTGGTGTGTCACTCACCACAACACTATCATCGAGCCAGTCATGTGACTGCTGGTGTGTCACCACAACACTATCATCGAGCCAGTCATGTGACTGCTGGTGTGTCACTCACTACAACACTATCATCGAGCCAGTCATGTGACTGCTGGTGTGTCACTCACCACAACACTATCATCGAGCCAGTCATGTGACTGCTGGTGTGTCACCACAACACTATCATCGAGCCAGTCATATGACTGCTGGTGTGTCACTCACCACAACACTATCATCGAGCCAGTCATGTGACTGCTGGTGTGTCACCACAACACTATCATCGAGCCAGTCATATGACTGCTGGTGTGTCACCACAACACTATCATCGAGCCAGTCATGTGACTGCTGGTGTGTCACCACAACACTATCATCGAGCCAGTCATGTGACTGCTGGTGTGTCACCACAACACTATCATCGAGCCAGTCATGTGACTGCTGGTGTGTCACCACAACACTATCATCGAGCCAGTCATGTGACTGCTGGTGTGTCACCACAACACTATCATCGAGCCAGTCATGTGACTGCTGGTGTGTCACCACAACACTATCATCGAGCCAGTCATGTGACTGCTGGTGTGTCACCACAACACTATCATCGAGCCAGTCATGTGACTGCTGGTGTGTCACCACAACACTATCATCGAGCCAGTCATGTGACTGCTGGTGTGTCACCACAACACTATCATCGAGCCAGTCATATGACTGCTGGTGTGTCACCACAACACTATCATCGAGCCAGTCATGTGACTGCTGGTGTGTCACTCACCACAACACTATCATCGAGCCAGTCACGTGACTGCTGGTGTGTCACTCACTACAACACTATCATCGAGCCAGTCATATGACTGCTGGTGTGTCACCACAACACTATCATCGAGCCAGTCACGTGACTGCTGGTGTGTCACTCACCACAACACTATCATCGAGCCAGTCATGTGACTGCTGGTGTGTCACTACAACACTATCATCGAGCCAGTCATATGACTGCTGGTGTGTCACTCACTACAACACTATCATCGAGCCAGTCATATGACTGCTGGTGTGTCACCACAACACTATCATCGAGCCAGTCATGTGACTGCTGGTGTGTCACTACAACACTATCATCGAGCCAGTCATATGACTGCTGGTGTGTCACTACAACACTATCATCGAGCCAGTCATATGACTGCTGGTGTGTCACTCACTACAACACTATCATCGAGCCAGTCATGTGACTGCTGGTGTGTCACCACAACACTATCATCGAGCCAGTCATATGACTGCTGGTGTGTCACTCACCACAACACTATCATCGAGGCAGTCATGTGACTGCTGGTGTGTCACCACAACACTATCATCGAGCCAGTCATGTGACTGCTGGTGTGTCACTACAACACTATCATCGAGCCAGTCATATGACTGCTGGTGTGTCACTCACTACAACACTATCATCGAGCCAGTCATATGACTGCTGGTGTGTCACTACAACACTATCATCGAGCCAGTCATATGACTGCTGGTGTGTCACTACAACACTATCATCGAGCCAGTCATGTGACTGCTGGTGTGTCACTCACTACAACACTATCATCGAGCCAGTCATATGACTGCTGGTGTGTCACTACAACACTATCATCGAGCCAGTCATATGACTGCTGGTGTGTCACTCACCACAACACTATCATCGAGCCAGTCATATGACTGCTGGTGTGTCACCACAACACTATCATCGAGCCAGTCACGTGACTGCTGGTGTGTCACTCACCACAACACTATCATCGAGCCAGTCATGTGACTGCTGGTGTGTCACCACAACACTATCATCGAGCCAGTCACGTGACTGCTGGTGTGTCACTCACTACAACACTATCATCGAGCCAGTCATGTGACTGCTGGTGTGTCACTACAACACTATCATCGAGCCAGTCATGTGACTGCTGGTGTGTCACTCACCACAACACTATCATCGAGCCAGTCACGTGACTGCTGGTGTGTCACTCACCACAACACTATCATCGAGCCAGTCATATGACTGCTGGTGTGTCACCACAACACTATCATCGAGCCAGTCACGTGACTGCTGGTGTGTCACTCACCACAACACTATCATCGAGCCAGTCATGTGACTGCTGGTGTGTCACTCACCACAACACTATCATCGAGCCAGTCATATGACTGCTGGTGTGTCACCACAACACTATCATCGAGCCAGTCATGTGACTGCTGGTGTGTCACTCACCACAACACTATCATCGAGCCAGTCATATGACTGCTGGTGTGTCACCACAACACTATCATCGAGCCAGTCATATGACTGCTGGTGTGTCACCACAACACTATCATCGAGCCAGTCATATGACTGCTGGTGTGTCACCACAACACTATCATCGAGCCAGTCATATGACTGCTGGTGTGTCACCACAACACTATCATCGAGCCAGTCATATGACTGCTGGTGTGTCACCACAACACTATCATCGAGCCAGTCATATGACTGCTGGTGTGTCACCACAACACTATCATCGAGCCAGTCATATGACTGCTGGTGTGTCACCACAACACTATCATCGAGCCAGTCATGTGACTGCTGGTGTGTCACCACAACACTATCATCGAGCCAGTCATATGACTGCTGGTGTGTCACTCACTACAACACTATCATCGAGCCAGTCATATGACTGCTGGTGTGTCACCACAACACTATCATCGAGCCAGTCATGTGACTGCTGGTGTGTCACTACAACACTATCATCGAGCCAGTCATATGACTGCTGGTGTGTCACTCACTACAACACTATCATCGAGCCAGTCATATGACTGCTGGTGTGTCACCACAACAC
>NW_027196204.1:0-92500 GCF_038502225.1 Cherax quadricarinatus | reverse complement strand
CTCTCTCTCTCTCTCTCTCTCTCTCTCTCTCTCTCTCTCTCTCACCACACACACACACACACACACACACACACACACACACACACACACACACACACACACACACACACACACAGAGTCAAAAACTAGACATATAAAATATTTAAATATATTTTGTTTTGAGTCTGTAATCCGTTAAAATTATTTACCACCCGCTTTTTTATTTATCGTTTTCGTGTAACACATTGTATATTTTATATTAAGAGAGTTTGTATACACAGAGAAGTGTATGTCCGTGTGTATATCCTCAGAGTTTAGTTCACTGGCTATTTTCATGAATTAGAGTGTACTTGACAGGAGGGAAACAGGTTACGTACACACTGACTATTTACGTAGTTGATAGTCTGACATCCTGTTGACCAACCATTTACACTAGTAAATTACATCTTACATCCTGTTGACCAACCATTTACACTAGTAAATTATATCTTACATCCTGTTGACCAACCATTTACACTAGTAAATTACATCTTACATCCTGTTGACCAACCATTTACACTAGTAAATTATATCTTACATCCTGTTGACCAACCATTTACACTAGTAAATTACATCTTACATCCTGTTGACCAACCATTTACACTAGTAAATTACATCTTACATCCTGTTGACCAACCATTTACACTAGTAAATTACATCTTACATCCTGTTGACCAACCATTTACACTAGTAAATTACATCTTACATCCTGTTGACCAACCATTTACATTACTAAATTTGGATTTGGATTTTCAAAACTCATACCGAAGGGAAAAAATCAATGAGGCAAATTTCGTGTATATTTTGAGGGCTGTATATCTGGAGGTGTATGAGCGAAGAACAGCAGTGTATACACACTTGGGGTTTGTATCTTAGTATGTACGTCAACGCAGCTCGGTTGATAGCACAATCAGCTTACACACTGAGTGTCTGGGGTTCGATCCCCGGTATGGGTGGGAACACTGGATGTATTTCCTTAAAACACATGCTGTCCCTGTTCGCCTAGCAGTGAGTAGGTGCCTGAGTGTTAGTGGACTGGTGTGGGTGGCATCCTGGGGAGCAAGACTGAAGGATAACAATGGACGTAAGACAGACAGTCCTCTATGACATATTGACTTGGTTGGGTTTTCCTGGGTGGCTAACCTCACGGGGTTAAAAATCCCAACAGAATCCTAACTGATGAATGTGTTTTTAATCGGCTTCAAACCCTAAACCCGATACACTGATATCGGTCTCACTAAACCGATATTTGAAATTTTTGCTTCTCACTTGTTCTTCCATTCCTTTACTCTCCAATATTATTTTCTTATATATTTTTACATCTTTCTTTAATTTCTGTAATATTTCACTTTCATATTTACTTTAATCTTGTATTTCCTCTTCTAATTCTCTATTATTAGACTTTTGTTATTATTGGGTATCCTTGAAGGGGAATTTTCTGACCCGCTTGGATTTCTTTTTTTCCAACTTTTCGATATTGTTTTCCTGGTATCTCATGAATACCTTAGCCAGTCGACTTCAGATCTTCAACACTCGTACACGGTGGCCTGCGACCTGGTGCAAACATTGCACGTGTTTCCTTACACCTGTTAACCATGTTCACCCATCAGTAATAAATGGTACCTGGGTGTTAGTGGACTGGTGTGGGTCGCATCCTGGGTCAAAATTGATCTAATTTGCGGGAAATGCTCAGTATAACAAGCGACTTTCTATATAGTAGTATGTCATTGATGTCAACTAGGACTGCATACTACCTTGTACATGTACTTGTAGTAAATAGATATTATTATTATTATTATTACTAGTATTGCTATTATTAAATTTTCGAAACAGTTGACACGTTCACATGTCCTATGAAGAAAGTTGTTGAACCCGTTCCCAGCATCCTGGAACCCAGCATCCTGGAACCCAGCATCCTGGAACCCAGCATCCTGGAACTCAGCATCCTGGAACACCAGCATCCTGGAACCCAGCATCCTTTAACACCAGCATCCTGGAACACCAGCATCCTGGAACCCAGCATCCTGGAACCCAGCATCCTTGAACACCAGCATCCTGGAACCCAGCATCCTGGAACCCAGCATCCTTGAACACCAGCATCCTGGAACACCAGCATCCTGGAACCCAGCATCCTGGAACCCAGCATCCTGGAACACCAGCATCCTGGAACACCATCCTGGAACCCAGCATCCTGGAACACCAGCATCCTGGAACCCAGCATCCTGGAACCCAGCATCCTGGAACACCAGCATCCTGGAACACCAGCATCCTGGAACACCAGCATCCTGGAACACCAGCATCCTGGAACCCAGCATCCTGGAACACCAGCATCCTGGAACACCAGCATCCTGGAACCCAGCATCCTGGAACACCAGCATCCTGGAACACCAGCATCCTGGAACACCAGCATCCTGGAACACCAGCATCCTGGAACACCAGCATCCTGGAACCCAGCATCCTGGAACCCAGCATCCTGGAACTCAGCATCCTGGAACCCAGCATCCTGGAACACCAGCATCCTGGAACACCAGCATCATGGAACACCAGCATCCTGGAACCCAGCATCCTGGAACACCAGCATCCTGGAACCCAGCATCCTGGAACTCAGCATCCTGGAACACCAGCATCCTGGAACACCAGCATCCTGGAACCCAGCATCCTGGAACCCAGCATCCTGGAACACCAGCATCCAGGAACACCCGCATCCCGGAACACCAGCATCCTGGAACACCAGCATCCTGGAACACCAGCATCCTGGAACCCAGCATCCTGGAACACCAGCATCCTGGAACACCAGCATCCTGGAACACCAGCATCCTGGAACACCAGCATCCTGGAACACCAGCATCCTGGAACACCAGCATCCTGGAACACCAGCATCCTGGAACTCAGCATCCTGGAACCCAGCATCCTGGAACCCAGCATCCTGGAACTCAGCATCCTGGAACCCAGCATCCTGGAACACCAGCATCCTGGAACACCAGCATCATGGAACACCAGCATCCTGGAACCCAGCATCCTGGAACACCAGCATCCTGGAACCCAGCATCCTGGAACCCAGCATCCTGGAACACCAGCATCCTGGAACCCAGCATCCTGGAACACCAGCATCCTGGAACCCAGCATCCTGGAACCCAGCATCCTGGAACATGACAGCTTTGTGTGGAAAAAATGTGTAACATTTATTCTAGTTAAATTATGCTGAACAAATTTCAATTTAACTCTTCTGAACAACTCCAGTATTTAATAACTGATACATCCTAATGCTAGGATAATAACTATTAAATAACATAACTGAAGAATGACTCATCTGATCGACTTCAAACTTTCACCAAAGTTCACTCTGCCTCTGGATGACATAAGTTCTGGTTTACCAGTTTTATTGAATAAACTGAGATGTTTATTTTTTATTCAATAACTAACAAGAATTTCTTCTGGTTAATTTCAAAATATTAATAAAGAAATATTCTGTAATACGATAACCCGTAAGTTTATTCCAATACCTATAAATTTCAAATTTTTTTGAAATAGTTAAAACAAAATGGAAGTGTTGGTATTAGATCAATTACTGAAGAATACATTTTTCGATCGGCTTCAAACTTTCACCATTAATGGGCTTAACACACATCTTGATTTATTTAACACATTTCTGTAAATTTCAGTTTGCCAATTTTATTAAGCAAATTGTTTCCCGGTGTAATAACTAGTGAATGCCTCGGCTGATCAGCTTCAAACCCTAAATTCTCTTGTGTTTTATTAGAATATTTCTGTATTTGGTAGACTGCCAAATTTTTACCACTTTTATCAAACTGGGTTTTTCCAAAAAAAAAAAAATCTTACAGTATTACTACAGAGTATTTTAAATAGATTGTAAATGTGAGAAATAAACTGAAAAAATTAAACCTGCGGATTTATGGATTTTTTTTTAAGTTCAGGGAGGGAAAACTTTCCTGTTTTTCTGAAGATTTTCAGATACAATTTCGTTTGTTCTTTCTCAAGTTTTTATTTATTAATCAAGAAAGTCTTATTCAATCGGCTTCAAAATTTCAACGTTTGTTTAATATATCTTGGCCAATATTCAATGGTTTATTTACATGCCTGGTACTGTATATTCAGTGCAACATAAGCGATTCCCATTTTTTTTTACTGGAGAAAGGCTCCTCTGGTCGACCTTTTTGTTACTTTTAGCCTCGTAATAGAACAGCATTATTTTACCTTATTACAATATTTCCCCTTGATCCTAGTGCGAGGCTTTTGATTCAAGGAAATTTATTTATCACCTTCATACTTGAAGCGAATTTGGACGCCTCTTATCCTGCTGGCACTATATGACTCTTATGGGCTTAGATTTTCCTCTGATCAAAATATAAAAATTCCGAACGGCATCAATCCTCAGTGATGCATCGTGTTAATGACTGGAACGCTTCATGCCCCTCAAGGGAGGTTCCTTGACGCTGATGAGGGGCTCTTGATCTAGGGAATTGGATCTGTGCTCCAGTTCCCTGAAATAAGCCTGAATACCTTCCATCCTCCCCACATGTGCTGTATAATCCTACGGGTTTAGTGCTCCCCAGTAATTATAAGGAAGGCTCCATGAGTCTAGGCTGCATAGGCATAAATTTAGTTGGGTTCTGACCAATAGCTGGAAACTGTAGCCTCATGCCAGCTTAAAACTTTCAATGTTGATGTGTGGTCCTCAGAGGTAACAACGTATTCATGAGCTCATTTCTTTATTTATATTAGTTTCTGTGAAATGATTTGATGTTTCTTCTCATCAAAAATAAATTATTTGGTTATCGTAGATCAAGTTAACTTAATGTTCTTGTATGTAGTTGTAATATGTGTGTGTCATGAAGACCATTCTTGACGTGTGTGTGTCATGAAGACCATTCTTGACATGTGTGTGTGTCATGAAGACCATTCTTCACATGTGTGTCATGAGGACCATTCTTCACATGTGTGTGTCATGAAGACCATTCTTCACATGTGTGTGTCATGAAGACCATTCTTCACATGTGTGTGTCATGAAGACCATTCTTCACATGTGTGTGTCATGAAGACCATTCTTCACATGTGTGTGTCATGAAGACCATTCTTCACATGTGTGTGTCATGAAGACCATTCTTCACATGTGTGTCATGATGACCATTCTTCACATGTGTGTGTCATGAAGACCATTCTTCACATGTGTGTGTCATGAAGACCATTCTTCACATGTGTGTGTCATGATGACCATTCTTCACATGTGTGTGTCATGAAGACCATTCTTCACATGTGTGTGTCATGATGACCATTCTTCACATGTGTGTCATGAAGACCATTCTTCACATGTGTGTGTTATGAAGACCATTCTTCACATGTGTGTCATGAAGACCATTCTTCACATGTGTGTCATGAAGACCATTCTTCACATGTGTGTCATGAAGACCATTCTTCACATGTGTGTGTCATGAAGACCATTCTTCACATGTGTGTGTGTCATGAAGACCATTCTTCACATGTGTGTGTGTCATGAAGACCATTCTTCACATGTGTGTGTGTCATGAAGACCATTCTTCACATGTGTGTGTGTCATGAAGACCATTCTTCACATGTGTGTGTGTCATGAAGACCATTCTTCACATGTGTGTGTCATGAAGACCATTCTTCACATGTGTGTGTCATGAAGACCATTCTTCACGTGTGTGTGTCATGAAGACCATTCTTCACATGTGTGTGTCATGAAGACCATTCTTCACATGTGTGTCATGATGACCATTCTTCACATGTGTGTGTCATGAAGACCATTCTTCACATGTGTGTGTCATGAAGACCATTCTTCACATGTGTGTGTCATGAAGACCATTCTTCACATGTGTGTGTCATGAAGACCATTCTTCACATCTGTGTCATGATGACCATTCTTCACATGTGTGTGTCATGATGACCATTCTTCACATGTGTGTGTCATGAAGACCATTCTTCACATGTGTGTGTCATGAAGACCATTCTTCACATGTGTGTGTCATGAAGACCATTCTTCACATGTGTGTGTCATGAAGACCATTCTTCACATGTGTGTGTCATGAAGACCATTCTTCACATGTGTGTGTCATGAAGACCATTCTTCACATGTGTGTGTCATGAAGACCATTCTTCACATGTGTGTGTCATGAAGACCATTCTTCACATGTGTGTGTCATAAGACCATTCTTCATATGTGTGTGTCATGAAGACCATTCTTCACATGTGTGTGTCATGAAGACCATTCTTCACATGTGTGTGTCATGAAGACCATTCTTCACATGTGTGTGTCATGAGGACCATTCTTCACATGTGTGTGTCATGAGGACCATTCTTCACATGTGTGTGTCATGAGGACCATTCTTCACATCTGTGTGTCATGAGGACCATTCTTCACATGTGCGTGTCATGAGGACCATTCTTCACATCTGTGTGTCATGAGGACCATTCTTCACATCTGTGTGTCATGAGGACCATTCTTCACATCTGTGTGTCATGAGGACCATTCTTCACATCTGTGTGTCATGAGGACCATTCTTCACATCTGTGTGTCATGAGGACCATTCTTCACATCTGTGTGTCATGAGGACCATTCTTCACATCTGTGTGTCATGAGGACCATTCTTCACATCTGTGTGTCATGAGGACCATTCTTCACATCTGTGTGTCATGAGGACCATTCTTCACATCTGTGTGTCATGAGGACCATTCTTCACATCTGTGTGTCATGAGGACCATTCTTCACATCTGTGTGTCATGAGGACCATTCTTCACATCTGTGTGTCATGAAGACCATTCTTCACATGTGTGTGTCATGAAGACCATTCTTCACGTGTGTGTGTGTCATGAAGACCATTCTTCACGTGTGTGTGTGTCATGAAGACCATTCTTCACGTGTGTGTGTGTCATGAAGACCATTCTTCACATGTGTGTGTGTCATGAAGACCATTCTTCACATGTGTGTGTCATGAAGACCATTCTTCACATGTGTGTGTCATGAAGACCATTCTTCACGTGTGTGTGTGTCATGAAGACCATTCTTCACATGTGTGTGTGTCATGAAGACCACTCTTCACATGTGTGTGTCATGAAGACCATTCTTCACATGTGTGTCATGAAGACCATTCTTCACATGTGTGTGTCATGAAGACCATTCTTCACATGTGTGTGTCATGAAGACCATTCTTCACATGTGTGTGTCATGAAGACCATTCTTCACATTGTGTCATGAAGACCATTCTTCACATGTGTGTGTCATGAAGACCATTCTTCACATGTGTGTGTCATGAAGACCATTCTTCACATGTGTGTGTCATGAAGACCATTCTTCACATGTGTGTGTCATGAAGACCATTCTTCACATGTGTGTGTCATGAAGACCATTCTTCACATGTGTGTGTCATGAAGACCATTCTTCACATGTGTGTGTCATGAAGACCATTCTTCACATGTGTGTGTCATGAAGACCATTCTTCACATGTGTGTGTCATGAAGACCATTCTTCACATGTGTGTGTCATGAAGACCATTCTTCACATGTGTGTGTCATGAAGACCATTCTTCACATGTGTGTGTCATGAAGACCATTCTTCACATGTGTGTGTCATGAAGACCATTCTTCACATGTGTGTGTCATGAAGACCATTCTTCACATGTGTGTGTCATGAAGACCATTCTTCACATGTGTGTGTCATGAAGACCATTCTTCACATGTGTGTGTCATGAAGACCATTCTTCACATGTGTGTGTCATGAAGACCATTCTTCACATGTGTGTGTCATGAAGACCATTCTTCACATGTGTGTGTCATGAAGACCATTCTTCACATGTGTGTGTCATGAAGACCATTCTTCACATGTGTGTGTCATGAAGACCATTCTTCACATGTGTGTGTCATGAAGACCATTCTTCACATGTGTGTGTCATGAAGACCATTCTTCACATGTGTGTGTCATGAAGACCATTCTTCACATGTGTGTGTCATAAGACCATTCTTCACATGTGTGTGTCATGAGGACCATTCTTCACATCTGTGTGTCATGAGGACCATTCTTCACATCTGTGTGTCATGAGGACCATTCTTCACATGTGTGTGTCATGAAGACCATTCTTCACATCTGTGTGTCATGAGGACCATTCTTCACATCTGTGTGTCATGTGGACCATTCTTCACATCTGTGTGTCATGAGGACCATTCTTCACATCTGTGTGTCATGAGGACCATTCTTCACATGTGCGTGTCATGAAGACCATTCTTCACATGTGTGTGTCATGAAGACCATTCTTCACATGTGTGTGTCATGAAGACCATTTTTCACATGTGTGTGTCATAAGACCATTCTTCACATGTGTGTGTCATGAGGACCATTCTTCACATCTGTGTGTCATGAGGACCATTCTTCACATCTGTGTGTCATGAGGACCATTCTTCACATGTGTGTGTCATGAAGACCATTCTTCACATCTGTGTGTCATGAGGACCATTCTTCACATCTGTGTGTCATGTGGACCATTCTTCACATCTGTGTGTCATGAGGACCATTCTTCACATCTGTGTGTCATGAGGACCATTCTTCACATGTGCGTGTCATGAAGACCATTCTTCACATGTGTGTGTCATGATGACCATTCTTCACATGTGCGTGTCATGAAGACCATTCTTCACATGTGTGTGTCATGAAGACCATTCTTCACATGTGTGTGTCATGAAGACCATTCTTCACATGTGTGTGTCATGAAGACCATTCTTCACATGTGTGTGTCATGGAGACCATTCTTCACATGTGTGTCATGAAGACCATTCTTCACATGTGTGTGTCATGAAGACCATTCTTCACATGTGTGTGTCATGAAGACCATTCTTCACATGTGTGTGTCATGAAGACCATTCTTCACATGTGTGTGTCATGAAGACCATTCTTCACATGTGTGTGTCATGGAGACCATTCTTCACATGTGTGTCATGAAGACCATATTCAACATTAGTATGTTATGTACCCCAGGCTAACAAAAAACCTCTTCAAAGCTGGTCATGGGACGATAGACTTGCCACGTAAGACTTGCCACGTAAGACTTGCCACGTAAGACTTGCCACGTAAGAATTGTCACGTAAGACTTGCCACGTAAGACTTGCCACGTAAGACTTGCCACGTAAGACTTGCCACGTAAGACTTGCCACGTAAGACTTGCCACGTAAGAAGCACAGAGTTTTAGACGAGGTGTTTAAAGGGAGAGTAAAAAAAAGTTTTACTGAACACCCGAAGTGATCATCAAGATGGGAAGATTAAGACAACGTCTGTGACGAGACGTGTGACGTCTGTGACGAGACGTGTGGCGTCTGTGACGAGACGTGTGACGTCTTTGACGTGGAAGACTGGACGTTAGACTGGAATGAGGTATAGAGGAAGTGAATGTATTCAGGTATTTAAGAGTGAAGGTGTAAGCAGATGGGCAGACGAATGTATGAGAGAGTAGGAAAATCAGTAAATAGTTGAGGGGAAGAGAGTAGCAGATATTTTGACGATTTTGCGTAATAATAAAAATGTAGGCAATGACTGTAATAACTGTAGTGTATCAGAGAATTGTGGTTTAGTGTTTCTACATGGGTGTGAGGTGTCATTTTTGAAGATGCTGAGGGGAGGCTGGAGGCAAGGGAGATGTGCTCTGAGATTAGTGTGAGGAATATACGAAGACTAAGTATAGAAGGTAGCTGGCTGGTTTTGATAGGTACAATTCAGATGACAGAGATGAGGTTGCTGAGATGATTTATTAGACACGATGAGGAAAAATAAGGTACACACGATGTGTATAGATTTATGGTGGATGGAAGGAGTAGAGGACGTCACGTAAAGGGTTAAGAGGAAGTTATGGAGGAGATTTTTGAGAGACAACCTGAGCAGTCTGCAAGCATGTGTGTTGAGTGGACACACGTGGTGTTTAATGTGTGCTGCTGGAGTGTGTGCAAGGTAATATTTAGAAATATTCAGGAAAAATGATTAGCAGAACTTGAATTCTGTAGTTGGGAAGTACGTCATGGTCAGGTTACTGCAGTTTGGTTAGTGTTCGCATTGTGATGTCTGTGTACTTCAGGAAAGACAGCTATTGACTGATTGATGGTCAATATTTTCTTCTTTGGACCTACCTACATTGTCTGGAAACACCCGATTTGTAACCTGACACTCAAAGGCGATGTTTCTTTCCAGGAAAATGCTAAGAATCCAGTGACTTCCACAAAAATTACTTAGTTAAAAGTTTGGAGTCGGGACAAAGTTTGACTCTACAAATTCTCCTCTTCATGTAATTAAATTTATTGAGTAAATTTCAAAATTTATATTATGGTTGAGAACACGTGCAAGATGCAACAAACAGCTGCTCTCATTACCTGTTTTAAATTCTCTTGTTTATACACCACGACATTTGCCAGACCTTGCTTGCGGAGAGGCAACTACACATCCTTCTCAACATTATCCTTGTGTGGAGAAATAAATACAAAGGCTAATTTTATTAATTTGTATTTATTTTTCCATCGTTTCGACATTTTGTACCAATTATCTACATTATCTGTTGATGGTGTAACTATAATCCACATCATATACACAAATATTATCACAGTTTTACATAATCTATCACAAAGCATTTACTAAAATTCTTGTATTGGTATTTAAATTAGAGAAAAAAAGGATTTTATGGCGTCAGAATGAGCGATTACAATGATTTGTTGTTGGTAATGTTGATCTCTGAAAATAATCCATATTATTTTATCTCTAAACCTTGAATGATGTGTACGCGCGCGCGCACACTAAGCTCTGGCTAAACATACATACTACAGATATATATACTTGTTCGTCATTACATAGTGATTAGAACATCAAAGTACGAATTATCTTCTTATATTTCCCATTGTGCACAGTCTGAGAGTATACAAGGTCTATCTCACGGAAAGTAAATCCAGAGAAGTGATGTATGAGATATCCGCATCCGCAGAACGTCCGCACGATATATTACATCCGCATCCACATCTGCATCTGCATTTTACTGTAAACAGTTATCCGCATATACATCCGCATCCGAATCCGGGGAACATCCGCATATTTTTTTTTACATCCGCATCAACATCCGAAGAACATCCGCACAATTTCTTACATTCGGATCCGCATCCGCATCTGCAAAATAGGTAAGACATCCTCATATAGATCCTGCATCCGTGGATACCTAAATTTTCACATCCGATACATGTCTAATCCAGAGCTATGGATTCAAGTTGGATGGATTGATGCTTGGTAGGTAGTGGAACAGGTAATGACTTGGGGCTAGGTAACTTGAACTGTAAATTGAGGTGTATAAATGGGAATACATTAGTTACGTTTGAGTGAGACCTGCCTAACACGAACCAGTAGATGTAACGGTGGCGACAGGGTAAGGAGACCTGCCCGTTTATTTCGTCTCATCCTGGAATCGAACCCGGGTCATATTGGTTGTGAGTAGAGCGCTTTACCACTAAGTAATGAGTCACGTTGTTCCATTCTGCACAGCTTGAATGTTGAGAGAGAACAGACTGGTATTGAAATACCAGTCTGTTCTCTCTCAACATTCACCCAACAGGTGGCCAATACAAGAAAATATGCCATCCCGAGTATTCCCATCTCTCCCTTCATCTCCTTCCCTTGGTGTAGCGATCACGGTTGATTGACCTGGAACTGAGACAATGCAGCCACACACACCAAATCCCCCATCGCTTATTGAAGTTCGCTGCCGGAGCTGCATAACCAAACCCACCAACTGACTATCTTCCAATATGGATAGTCAGGCTGCGTTCGTAAACTAAAACTAACATTAAATATTTTTCTACAACATATTTTTTATTATAATCATAACTAAGCGCTAAACCCACAAGCGTCATTCTCCAAGAACAACAAAGAAACATTATGTTCAGTTTAAATTTGTGTTGTAACTCGGAAAGTGGCTGGGTGCTACAGCACTGTCTGGTCTGGCCTGGTGTATATACAACTGTGTACTTTTCCCTAAAGCTCGTAGATCGAGTTTGCTTACACACACACACACACACACACACACACACACACACACACACACACACACACACACACACACACACACACACACACGTATATTTTAATGCATCCACGAACATGTAATTTTTAAACAATAACTGCACGCCACGCCACCCGGGTAGCTAGTTAAAACCTCGAGATGCCCTAATCCACTAAACCACAAATGGCATGCTAAAGAGTGAGAGTTTGAGGCTGTGTAGCTGTTATTTACACGTATGTATGTCTTGTCGAATAGGTAAAACTTGCGATTTTGCCTTAAATAGCAATGCTCTTCTTGCCGAATAAGGCAAGCGAAAACTTGTTTATGCAATAATTTCGCAAAAATCATTCTGAACCTAACGAAAAAAATATATATTTTGTGTTTATTATTAAATTATTGTAAACTTATCTAAAATATATTTAGTTGGAATAGGCTAAATTCAATTGCTCTTGTTATACTAAAGTTAGGTATGTTTTCTAAAGTTCTTTTGGTATAACATCATTAATTTCTACGCTAACATAAATTATAGAAAGGACTCAGTTTTAAATGAGTTCTTGTTAATTGAGCAATTTTACCTATTCGGCACAACATATATATAATGTAGTGCCGAATAGGTAAAATTTGTCAATTAGCATAAACTCATTTAAAATTGAGTCTTTTCTAAAATTTTCTCTTATACGTTTAAAGATATATTTTTTCATTTAAGTTAATGTAAAAATTAATAATTTTATATCAGAAAAACCTTAGAAACCTTTGTTTTTTATAACACGTCGTCCGTTTCCCACCGAGGCAGGGTGACCCAAAAAGAAAGAAAAACCCAAAAACAAAGAAAGACCTTTAATCATTCAACACTTTCACCATCTCTCATACATAATCACTGTCTTTGCAGAGGCGCTCAGATACGACAGCAAACTGGCAAAATCCTAAGCCCCTCCTTTAAAGTGCAGGCATTCCAGTTCCCATTCCCAGAACACAAGTCCGGCTAACCAGTTTCCCTGAATCTCATCAGAAAATATTACTCTGCTCTCACTCCAATAGCTCATCTGGTCTGAAAAACCATTCATCTTCATTCACTCCTAACAGGCTCACGCACGCTTGCTGGAAGTCCAAGCCCCTCGCCCACAAAACCACTTTTACCCCTCCCTCCATCCTTTCCGAGGACGACCCCTACCCCGCCTTCCTTCCCCTACGGAGTTATACGCTCTCCAAGTCCTTCTTCATTATTCCATTCTCTCTAAATGACCAAACCACCTCAACAACTCCTCTTCAGCCCTCTGAATAATACTTTCAGTAACTCCACACCTTCTCCTAAGTTCCACACTACGAAGTCTCTGTATAATATTTACACTACACATTGCCCTTAGACAGGACATCTATCTCCACTGCCTCCAGCCGCCTCCTCGCTGCAGCATTTACAACCCAGGGAGAGAAAGAGAGATATACATAATAATGTATACCTGGGAGGTACTCGAGGGTCTGGTCTCAAATCTGCACACTGCCATAACAACATACTGGAGCGAGAGATATGGGAGAAAATGCAAAATAAACAGAGTGAAGAGCAGGGGTGCGGTGGGCACAATAAGGGAACACTGTATCAACATCCGTGGCTCTAGCTTATTCAACATCATACCAAAAGATATCAAAAACACTGCTGTAACATTTGTAGAAGTCTTCAAGAGGAAACTGGACATCTTCAACAGGTGCCACATCAACCAGGCTGTGATGGACATGCGGGCCTCGAGCAACAACAGCCTGGTTGACCAGGCTAGCAAAAGATGAGCCTGGCCCATGGCCAGGCTCCGGGAGTAAGAAGACTCTCAAAACTCATCAAAGGTAACACAGGAAACTTTACGTGTAAGACTTTTAGGGAAGTTTTCTCATACTTGAGAATCAATTCTGTTCTGTCCATCAGTCATCATCCTCGGTGGAGCAATGAAATGATTCCATCATACATTGAAGTCATGTCTATGATGCAAGCTTTCTGCACCAAATATTCGAAGGACTGAGATGAAGCTCTACCTTTATTAATATTTGCTACCAGGGAGAGTGAACAAGAGTCATGGTTATAGCCCTTTTGAACTCGTATGTAGACGTACGGTTAGAGGACCTTTGTCCATTTTGAAGGTCCGGTTGGGTCAGACTCCTTCAGTCTGAACTGCTACTGTTTTCATGCAACAACAGCTTGAGACTGCTCCTGAGTTAGCAGCTATAAGCTTAGCAAATGCTTGCTAGAAACTGAAGGAGCAGTCTGCTGTTCTTAGAGCCTTCAACGTAGGAGACAAAGTAATGGCTTAAAAGTTTGTACCTAGACATGCCTTACAAACAAGATTTACCTGCCCATTAGAAATTTTTAAGAAAGGAAATTATATGTGTTACCTTGTGTGTACTCCTGGTAAGAGAAGATTAGAACACATGTCTCCCATCAGTCACCTTAAGGCTTATCATCGTGATAAGTTTCCAGTGACCTTAAGGCTTATCATCGTGATAAGTTTCCAGTGACCTTAAGGCTTATCATCGTGATAAGTTTCCAGTGACCTTAAGGCTTATCATCGTGATAAGTTTCCAGTGACCTTAAGGCTTATCATCGTGATAAGTTTCCAGTGACCTTAAGGCTTATCATCGTGATAAGTTTCCAGTGACCTTAAGGCTTATCATCGTGATAAGTTTCCAGTGACCTTAAGGCTTATCATCGTGATAAGTTTCCAGTGACCTTAAGGCTTATCATCGTGATAAGTTTCCAGTGACCTTAAGGCTTATCATCGTGATAAGTTTCCAGTGACCTTAAGGCTTATCATCGTGATAAGTTTCCAGTGACTTCCGTTCTTTCCATGCAACCTAAAAATCATGGGAAATTTCCAGAATAGAGATACGTCTAGGGAACTTATTGTCCTTGAGTCTCTAGACAGGTTTCTAGAAAACCTATCAGCTGATGAGGCGGCCAACATTAAATCTTTTGTTCTGAAAGTTCACCAACCTTTCCCTAGATGTTCCTCAGCGTTGTACTCTAAGTGAAAACGACGTAAATGTTATGTTGAAAACGACGTGAATGTTATGTTGAAAACGACGATATATATATATATATATATATATATATATATATATATATATATATATATATATATATAATATACGTCTTGCCGAATAGGCAGAACTTGCGATCTTGGCTTAAATAGCAACGCTCATCTTGCCATATAGGACAAGTGAAAATTTGTGTATGCAATAATTTCGCCAAAATCATTCTGAACCTAACGAAAAAAAAATATTTCACTGTGTTTGTTTAGTATTAAATTATTGTAAACAAATCTAAAATATATTTAGTTGGGTTAGGCTAAAATAAATTGTTCTTGTTATAATAAGGTTAGGTAAGTTTTCTAAGTTCCTTTTGGTGCAAAATTATAAATTTTTACATCAACATTAATGAAAAAAATATATCTTTAAACGTATAAGAGAAAATTTTAGAAAGGACTTAATTTTAAATGAGTTCTTGCTAATTGACCAGTTTTACATAGTCGGCCCGACATATATATATATATATATATATATATATATATATATATATATATATATTCAACAAGTCGGCCGTCTCCCACCGAGGCAGGGTGACCCAAAGAGAAAGAAAATCCCCAAAAAGAAAATACTTTCATCATCATTCAACACTTTCACCTCACTCACACATAATCACTGTTTTTGCAGAGGTGCTCAGAATACAACAGTTCAGAAGTATATACGTATAAAAATACACAATATATCCCTCCAAACTGCCAATATCCCAAACCCCTCCTTTAGAGTGCAGGCATTGTACTTCCCATTTCCAGGACTCAAGTCCGGTTATATAAAATAACCGGTTTCCCTGAATCCCTTCACTAAATATTACCCTGCTCACACTCGTACAGTTCGTCAGGTCCCAAATACATTCGTCTCAATTTACTTTTATCTAACATGTTCATGCCCGCTTGCTGGAAGTCCAAGCCCTTCGCCCAGAAAACCTACTATGCCCCCCTCTTTCCAACCCTTTCCAGGACGACCTCTACCCCACTTCCTTCCCCTATAGATTTAAACGCTCTCCATGTCATTCTACTTTGATCCATTCTCTCTTAATGACCAAACCACCTCAACAACCCCTCTTCAGCCCTCTGAGTAAAACTTTTTTTAACTCCACACCTTCTCCTAATTTCCACACTCCGAATTTTCTGCATAATATTCACACCACGCGGCCAGCAGTAACAGCCTAGTTGATCAGGCCCTGATCCATCGGGAGGCCTGGTCATGGACCGGGCCGCGGGGGCGTTGATCCCCGGAATAACCTCCAGATAACCTCCAGATAACCACACATTGCCCTTGAACAGGACATCTCCACTGCCTCCAATCGCCGCCTTGCTGCAACATTTACAACCCAAGCTTCACACCCATATAAGAGTGTTGGTACTACTATACTTTCATACATTCCCTTCTTTGCCTCCATAGATAACATTTTTTGTCTCCACATATACCTCAACGCACCACTCACCTTTTTTCCTTCATCAATTCTATGATTAACCTCATCCTTCATAAATCCATCCGCCGACACGTCAACTCCCAAATATCTGAAAACATTCACTTCTTCCATACTCTTCCTCCCCAATTTGATATCCAATTTTTCTTTATCTAAATCATTTGATACTCTCATCACCTTACTCTTTTCTATGTTCACTTTCATCTTTCTACCTTTACACACACACACACACACACACACACACACACACACACACACACACACACACACACACACACACACACACACACACACACACAGATATATATATATATATATATATATATATATTAAAGGTAGTAGGTTGGAAGACAGCAACCACCCAGGGAGGTACTACCGTCCTGCCAAGTGAGTGTAAAACGAAAGCCTTTAATTGTTTTACATGATGGTAGGAATGCTGGTGTCCTTTTTTCTGTCTCATAAATATTCAAGATTTCAGGTACGTCTTGCTACTTCTACTTACACTTAGGTCACAGTATACATACATGTACAAGCATATATATACACACCCATCAGGGTTTTCTTTCTAGTTTTTGTCCTTGTATATTTCCTCTTACCTCAATGGGGAAGTGGAACAGAATTGTTCCTCCATAAACCATGCGTGTTGTAAGAGGCGACTAAAATGCCAGAGCAAGGGGCTAGTAACCCCTTCTCCTGTATATATTACTAAATGTAAAAGAAATTTTCGTTTCTCTTTTCGGGCCACCCGGCCTCGGTGGGATACTGCCGGTGTGTTGAAAGATATATATATATATATATATATATATATATATATATATATATATATATATATATATATATATTTATATATATATATATATATATATATATATATATATATATATATATATTATATATATATAAGTTAGGTTTAAAGGTAAACAATTAAGATCGTACGTCAGTAACTTAATCTTCGAATGAGATAACTTCGCCCGTTGTCGGAGATTAAATAAATTTATGGTGATGCTGGATGTGTTGAAGACTTGTTGATTGGTGAAGTTACCAGAGTATATCTCGTACCTGTGTCGTCCACTGGTGCATGAGTAAACCAGCCAGGCCACTGGTGCATGAGTAAACCAGCCAGACCACTGGTGCATGAGTAAACCAGCCAGACCACTGGTGCATGAGTAAACCAACAAGGCCACTGGTGCATGAGTAAACCAACAAGGCCACTGGTGCATGAGTAAACCAGCCAGACCACTGGTGCATGAGTAAACCAACAAGGCCACTGGTGCATGAGTAAACCAGCCAGACCACTGGTGCATGAGTAAACCAACAAGGCCACTGGTGCATGAGTAAACCAGCCAGACCACT
Organism: Cherax quadricarinatus; assembly: GCF_038502225.1. Lineage (NCBI taxonomy): Eukaryota > Metazoa > Arthropoda > Malacostraca > Decapoda > Parastacidae > Cherax > Cherax quadricarinatus. The sequence goes on along the minus strand of NW_027196204.1, from coordinate 74,587 downwards.
GGTGCATGAGTAAACCAACCAGGCCACTGGTGCATGAATAAACCAGCCAGGGCACTGGTACATGAGTAAACCAGCCAGGCCACTGGTGCATGAGTAAACCAACCAGGCCACTGGTGCATGAGTAAACCAACCAGGCCACTGGTGCATGAATAAACCAGCCAGGCCACTGGTGCATGAGTAAACCAGCCAGACCACTGGTGCATGAGTAAACCAACCAGGCCACTGGTGCATGAATAAACCAGCCAGGCCACTGGTACATGAGTAAACCAGCCAGACCACTGGTACATGAGTAAACCAGCCAGGGCACTGGTACATGAGTAAACCAGCCAGGCCACTGGTACATGAGTAAACCAGCCAGACCACTGGTGCATGAGTAAACCAGCCAGGCCACTGGTACATGAGTAAACCAGCCAGGCCACTGGTACATGAGAAACCAGCCAGGCCACTGGTGCATGTGTGAAACAGCCAGACCACTGGTACATGAGTAAACCAGCCAGGCCACTGGTGCATGAGTAAACCAGCCAGGCCACTGGTGCATGAGTAAACCAGCCAGACCACTGGTGCATGAGTAAACCAGCCAGGCCACTGGTACATGAGAAACCAGCCAGGCCACTGGTACATGAGTAAACCAGCCAGGCCACTGGTGCATGAGTAAACCAGCCAGACCACTGGTGCATGAGTAAACCAGCCAGGCCACTGGTGCATGAGTAAACCAGCCAGACCACTGGTACATGAGTAAACCAGCCAGGCCACTGGTACATGAGTAAACCAGCCAGACCACTGGTACATGAGTAAACCAGCCAGGCCACTGGTGCATGAGTAAACCAGCCAGGCCACTGGTGCATGAGTAAACCAGCCAGACCACTGGTACATGAGTAAACCAATCAGACCACTGGTACATGAGTAAACCAGCCAGACCACTGTTACATGAGTAAACCAGCCAGGCCACTGGTGCATGAGTAAACCAGCCAGACCACTGGTGCATGAGTAAACCAGCCAGACCACTGGTACATGAGAAAATCAGCCAGACCACTGGTACATGAGTAAACAAGCCAGACCACTGGTACATGAGTAAACCAGCCAGGCCACTGGTGCATGAGTAAACCAGCCAGGCCACTGTTACATGAGTAAACCAGCCAGGCCACTGGTGCATGTGTGAAACAGCCAGACCACTGGTACATGAGTAAACCAGCCAGGCCACTGGTGCATGAGTAAACCAGCCAGGCCACTGGTGCATGAGTAAACCAGCCAGACCACTGGTGCATGAGTAAACCAGCCAGGCCACTGGTACATGAGAAACCAGCCAGGCCACTGGTACATGAGTAAACCAGCCAGGCCACTGGTGCATGAGTAAACCAGCCAGACCACTGGTGCATGAGTAAACCAGCCAGGCCACTGGTGCATGAGTAAACCAGCCAGACCACTGGTACATGAGTAAACCAGCCAGGCCACTGGTACATGAGAAACCAGCCAGGCCACTGGTACATGAGTAAACCAGCCAGACCACTGGTACGTGAGTAAACCAGCCAGACCACTGTTACGTGAGTAAACCAGCCAGACCACTGGTACATGAGTAAACCAGCCAGGCCACTGGTACATGAGTAAACCAGCCAGACCACTGGTACATGAGTAAACCAGCCAGACCACTGGTGCATGAGTAAACCAGCCAGACCACTGGTATACGAGTAAACCAGACAGACCACTGGTATACGAGTAAACCAGACAGGCCACTGGTACATGAGTAAACCAGCCAGACCACTGGTATATGAGTAAACCAGCCAGACCACTGGTGCATGAGTAAACCAGCCAGACCACTAGTGCATGAGTAAACCAGCCAGGCCACTGGTGCATGAGTAAACCAGCCAGACCACTGGTATACGAGTAAACCAGACAGGCCACTGGTGCATGAGTAAACCAGCCAGACCACTGGTATACGAGTAAACCAGACAGGCCACTGGTATACGAGTAAACCAGCCAGGCCACTGGTACATGAGTAAACCAGCCAGGCCACTGGTACATGAGTAAACCAGCCAGGCCACTGGTACATGAGTAAACCAGCCAGACCACTGGTATACGAGTAAACCAGCCAGACCACTGGTATACGAGTAAACCAGACAGGCCACTGGTGCATGAGTAAACCAGCCAGACCACTGGTGCATGAGTAAACCAGCCAGACCACTGGTATACGAGTAAACCAGACAGACCACTGGTGCATGAGTAAACCAGACAGACCACTGGTATACGAGTAAACCAGACAGACCACTGGTGCATGAGTAAACCAGCCAGACCACTGGTATACGAGTAAACCAGACAGACCACTGGTGCTTGAGTAAACCAGCCAGACCACTGGTATACGAGTAAACCAGCCAGACCACTGGTATACGAGTAAACCAGACAGGCCACTGGTGCATGAGTAAACCAGCCAGGCCACTGGTGCATGAGTAAACCAGCCAGACCACTGGTATACGAGTAAACCAGACAGACCACTGGTGCATGAGTAAACCAGACAGGCCACTGGTGCATGAGTAAACCAGACAGGCCACTGGTGCATGAGTAAACCAGCCAGACCACTGGCATACGAGTAAACCAGCCAGACCACTGGTATACGAGTAAACCAGCCAGACCACTGGTATACGAGTAAACCAGCCAGACCACTGGTGCATGAGTAAACCAGCCAGACCACTGGTATACGAGTAAACCAGACAGGCCACTGGTGCATGAGTAAACCAGCCAGACCACTGGTATACGAGTAAACCAGACAGGCCACTGGTGCATGAGTAAACCAGCCAGACCACTGGTGCATGAGTAAACCAGCCAGACCACTAGTGCATGAGTAAACCAGCCAGGCCACTGGTGCATGAGTAAACCAGCCAGACCACTGGTATACGAGTAAACCAGACAGGCCACTGGTGCATGAGTAAACCAGCCAGACCACTGGTATACGAGTAAACCAGCCAGACCACTGGTGCATGAGTAAACCAGCCAGACCACTGGTATACGAGTAAACCAGCCAGACCACTGGTGCATGAGTAAACCAGACAGGCCACTGGTGCATGAGTAAACCAGACAGGCCACTGGTGCATGAGTAAACCAGACAGGCCACTGGTGCATGAGTAAACCAGACAGGCCACTGGTGCATGAGTAAACCAGACAGGCCACTGGTGCATGAGTAAACCAGCCAGACCACTGGTATACGAGTAAACCAGACAGACCACTGGTGCATGAGTAAACCAGCCAGACCACTGGTGCATGAGTAAACCAGCCAGACCACTGGTGCATGAGTAAACCAGCCAGACCACTGGTGCATGAGTAAACCAGCCAGACCACTGGTATACGAGTAAACCAGCCAGACCACTGGTGCATGAGTAAACCAGACAGGCCACTGGTGCATGAGTAAACCAGCCAGACCACTGGTGCATGAGTAAACCAGCCAGACCACTGGTATACGAGTAAACCAGACAGGCCACTGGTATACGAGTAAACCAGCCAGACCACTGGTATACGAGTAAACCAGACAGGCCACTGGTGCATGAGTAAACCAGCCAGACCACTGGTGCATGAGTAAACCAGCCAGACCACTGGTATACGAGTAAACCAGACAGACCACTGGTGCATGAGTAAACCAGCCAGACCACTGGTGCATGAGTAAACCAGCCAGACCACTGGTGCATGAGTAAACCAGCCAGACCACTGGTATACGAGTAAACCAGCCAGACCACTGGTGCATGAGTAAACCAGCCAGACCACTGGTGCATGAGTAAACCAGCCAGACCACTGGTGCATGAGTAAACCAGCCAGACCACTGGTGCATGAGTAAACCAGCCAGACCACTGGTGCATGAGTAAACCAGCCAGACCACTGGTGCATGAGTAAACCAGCCAGACCACTGGTATACGAGTAAACCAGACAGACCACTGGTGCATGAGTAAACCAGCCAGACCACTGGTGCATGAGTAAACCAGCCAGACCACTGGTGCATGAGTAAACCAGCCAGACCACTGGTGCATGAGTAAACCAGCCAGACCACTGGTGCATGAGTAAACCAGCCAGACCACTGGTGCATGAGTAAACCAGCCAGACCACTGGTATACGAGTAAACCAGACAGACCACTGGTGCATGAGTAAACCAGCCAGACCACTGGTGCATGAGTAAACCAGCCAGACCACTGGTGCATGAGTAAACCAGCCAGACCACTGGTGCATGAGTAAACCAGCCAGACCACTGGTGCATGAGTAAACCAGCCAGACCACTGGTGCATGAGTAAACCAGCCAGACCACTGGTATACGAGTAAACCAGACAGACCACTGGTGCATGAGTAAACCAGCCAGACCACTGGTGCATGAGTAAACCAGCCAGACCACTGGTGCATGAGTAAACCAGCCAGACCACTGGTGCATGAGTAAACCAGCCAGACCACTGGTGCATGAGTAAACCAGCCAGACCACTGGTATACGAGTAAACCAGACAGACCACTGGTGCATGAGTAAACCAGCCAGACCACTGGTGCATGAGTAAACCAGCCAGACCACTGGTGCATGAGTAAACCAGCCAGACCACTGGTGCATGAGTAAACCAGCCAGACCACTGGTGCATGAGTAAACCAGCCAGACCACTGGTATACGAGTAAACCAGACAGACCACTGGTGCATGAGTAAACCAGCCAGACCACTGGTGCATGAGTAAACCAGCCAGGCCACTGGTGCATGAGTAAACCAGCCAGACCACTGGTATACGAGTAAACCAGACAGACCACTGGTGCATGAGTAAACCAGACAGGCCACTGGTGCATGAGTAAACCAGACAGGCCACTGGTGCATGAGTAAACCAGCCAGACCACTGGTACATGAGTAAACCAGCCAGACCACTGGTACATGAGTAAACCAGCCAGACCACTGGTACATGAGTAAACCAGCCAGGCCACTGGTGCATGAGTAAACCAGACAGGCCACTGGTACATGAGTAAACCAGCCAGACCACTGGTACATGAGTAAACCAGACAGGCCACTGGTGCATGAGTAAACCAGCCAGACCACTGGTGCATGAGTAAACCAGCCAGACCACTGGTGCATGAGTAAACCAGCCAGACCACTGGTACATGAGTAAACCAGCCAGACCACTGGTATACGAGTAAACCAGCCAGGCCACTGGTGCATGAGTAAACCAGCCAGGCCACTGGTACATGAGTAAACCAGCCAGACCACTGGTACATGAGTAAACCAGCCAGACCACTGGTACATGAGTAAACCAGCCAGACCACTGGTGCATGAGTAAACCAGCCAGACCACTGGTGCATGAGTAAACCAGCCAGACCACTGGTACATGAGAAAATCAGCCAGACCACTGGTACATGAGTAAACAAGCCAGACCACTGGTACATGAGTAAACCAGCCAGGCCACTGGTGCATGAGTAAACCAGCCAGGCCACTGTTACATGAGTAAACCAGCCAGGCCACTGGTGCATGTGTGAAACAGCCAGACCACTGGTACATGAGTAAACCAGCCAGGCCACTGGTGCATGAGTAAACCAGCCAGGCCACTGGTGCATGAGTAAACCAGCCAGACCACTGGTGCATGAGTAAACCAGCCAGGCCACTGGTACATAAGAAACCAGCCAGGCCACTGGTACATGAGTAAACCAGCCAGGCCACTGGTGCATGAGTAAACCAGCCAGACCACTGGTGCATGAGTAAACCAGCCAGGCCACTGGTGCATGAGTAAACCAGCCAGACCACTGGTACATGAGTAAACCAGCCAGGCCACTGGTACATGAGAAACCAGCCAGGCCACTGGTACATGAGTAAACCAGCCAGACCACTGGTACGTGAGTAAACCAGCCAGACCACTGTTACGTGAGTAAACCAGCCAGACCACTGGTACATGAGTAAACCAGCCAGGCCACTGGTACATGAGTAAACCAGCCAGACCACTGGTACATGAGTAAACCAGCCAGACCACTGGTGCATGAGTAAACCAGCCAGACCACTGGTATACGAGTAAACCAGACAGACCACTGGTATACGAGTAAACCAGACAGGCCACTGGTACATGAGTAAACCAGCCAGACCACTGGTATATGAGTAAACCAGCCAGACCACTGGTGCATGAGTAAACCAGCCAGACCACTAGTGCATGAGTAAACCAGCCAGGCCACTGGTGCATGAGTAAACCAGCCAGACCACTGGTATACGAGTAAACCAGACAGGCCACTGGTGCATGAGTAAACCAGCCAGACCACTGGTATACGAGTAAACCAGACAGGCCACTGGTATACGAGTAAACCAGCCAGGCCACTGGTACATGAGTAAACCAGCCAGGCCACTGGTACATGAGTAAACCAGCCAGGCCACTGGTACATGAGTAAACCAGCCAGACCACTGGTATACGAGTAAACCAGCCAGACCACTGGTATACGAGTAAACCAGACAGGCCACTGGTGCATGAGTAAACCAGCCAGACCACTGGTGCATGAGTAAACCAGCCAGACCACTGGTATACGAGTAAACCAGACAGACCACTGGTGCATGAGTAAACCAGACAGACCACTGGTATACGAGTAAACCAGACAGACCACTGGTGCATGAGTAAACCAGCCAGACCACTGGTATACGAGTAAACCAGACAGACCACTGGTGCTTGAGTAAACCAGCCAGACCACTGGTATACGAGTAAACCAGCCAGACCACTGGTATACGAGTAAACCAGACAGGCCACTGGTGCATGAGTAAACCAGCCAGGCCACTGGTGCATGAGTAAACCAGCCAGACCACTGGTATACGAGTAAACCAGACAGACCACTGGTGCATGAGTAAACCAGACAGGCCACTGGTGCATGAGTAAACCAGACAGGCCACTGGTGCATGAGTAAACCAGCCAGACCACTGGTATACGAGTAAACCAGCCAGACCACTGGTATACGAGTAAACCAGCGAGACCACTGGTATACGAGTAAACCAGCCAGACCACTGGTGCATGAGTAAACCAGCCAGACCACTGGTATACGAGTAAACCAGACAGGCCACTGGTGCATGAGTAAACCAGCCAGACCACTGGTATACGAGTAAACCAGACAGGCCACTGGTGCATGAGTAAACCAGCCAGACCACTGGTGCATGAGTAAACCAGCCAGACCACTAGTGCATGAGTAAACCAGCCAGGCCACTGGTGCATGAGTAAACCAGCCAGACCACTGGTATACGAGTAAACCAGACAGGCCACTGGTGCATGAGTAAACCAGCCAGACCACTGGTATACGAGTAAACCAGCCAGACCACTGGTGCATGAGTAAACCAGCCAGACCACTGGTATACGAGTAAACCAGCCAGACCACTGGTGCATGAGTAAACCAGACAGGCCACTGGTGCATGAGTAAACCAGACAGGCCACTGGTGCATGAGTAAACCAGACAGGCCACTGGTGCATGAGTAAACCAGACAGGCCACTGGTGCATGAGTAAACCAGACAGGCCACTGGTGCATGAGTAAACCAGCCAGACCACTGGTATACGAGTAAACCAGCCAGACCACTGGTGCATGAGTAAACCAGCCAGACCACTGGTGCATGAGTAAACCAGCCAGACCACTGGTGCATGAGTAAACCAGCCAGACCACTGGTATACGAGTAAACCAGCCAGACCACTGGTGCATGAGTAAACCAGACAGGCCACTGGTGCATGAGTAAACCAGCCAGACCACTGGTGCATGAGTAAACCAGCCAGACCACTGGTATACGAGTAAACCAGACAGGCCACTGGTATACGAGTAAACCAGCCAGACCACTGGTATACGAGTAAACCAGACAGGCCACTGGTGCATGAGTAAACCAGCCAGACCACTGGTGCATGAGTAAACCAGCCAGACCACTGGTATACGAGTAAACCAGACAGACCACTGGTGCATGAGTAAACCAGCCAGACCACTGGTGCATGAGTAAACCAGCCAGACCACTGGTGCATGAGTAAACCAGCCAGACCACTGGTATACGAGTAAACCAGCCAGACCACTGGTGCATGAGTAAACCAGCCAGACCACTGGTGCATGAGTAAACCAGCCAGACCACTGGTGCATGAGTAAACCAGCCAGACCACTGGTGCATGAGTAAACCAGCCAGACCACTGGTGCATGAGTAAACCAGCCAGACCACTGGTGCATGAGTAAACCAGCCAGACCACTGGTATACGAGTAAACCAGACAGACCACTGGTGCATGAGTAAACCAGCCAGACCACTGGTGCATGAGTAAACCAGCCAGACCACTGGTGCATGAGTAAACCAGCCAGACCACTGGTGCATGAGTAAACCAGCCAGACCACTGGTGCATGAGTAAACCAGCCAGACCACTGGTGCATGAGTAAACCAGCCAGACCACTGGTATACGAGTAAACCAGACAGACCACTGGTGCATGAGTAAACCAGCCAGACCACTGGTGCATGAGTAAACCAGCCAGACCACTGGTGCATGAGTAAACCAGCCAGACCACTGGTGCATGAGTAAACCAGCCAGACCACTGGTGCATGAGTAAACCAGCCAGACCACTGGTGCATGAGTAAACCAGCCAGACCACTGGTATACGAGTAAACCAGACAGACCACTGGTGCATGAGTAAACCAGCCAGACCACTGGTGCATGAGTAAACCAGCCAGACCACTGGTGCATGAGTAAACCAGCCAGACCACTGGTGCATGAGTAAACCAGCCAGACCACTGGTGCATGAGTAAACCAGCCAGACCACTGGTATACGAGTAAACCAGACAGACCACTGGTGCATGAGTAAACCAGCCAGACCACTGGTGCATGAGTAAACCAGCCAGACCACTGGTGCATGAGTAAACCAGCCAGACCACTGGTGCATGAGTAAACCAGCCAGACCACTGGTGCATGAGTAAACCAGCCAGACCACTGGTATACGAGTAAACCAGACAGACCACTGGTGCATGAGTAAACCAGCCAGACCACTGGTGCATGAGTAAACCAGCCAGGCCACTGGTGCATGAGTAAACCAGCCAGACCACTGGTATACGAGTAAACCAGACAGACCACTGGTGCATGAGTAAACCAGACAGGCCACTGGTGCATGAGTAAACCAGACAGGCCACTGGTGCATGAGTAAACCAGCCAGACCACTGGTACATGAGTAAACCAGCCAGACCACTGGTACATGAGTAAACCAGCCAGACCACTGGTACATGAGTAAACCAGCCAGGCCACTGGTGCATGAGTAAACCAGACAGGCCACTGGTACATGAGTAAACCAGCCAGACCACTGGTACATGAGTAAACCAGACAGGCCACTGGTGCATGAGTAAACCAGCCAGACCACTGGTGCATGAGTAAACCAGCCAGACCACTGGTGCATGAGTAAACCAGCCAGACCACTGGTACATGAGTAAACCAGCCAGACCACTGGTATACGAGTAAACCAGCCAGGCCACTGGTGCATGAGTAAACCAGCCAGGCCACTGGTACATGAGTAAACCAGCCAGACCACTGGTACATGAGTAAACCAGCCAGACCACTGGTACATGAGTAAACCAGCCAGACCACTGGTACATGAGTAAACCAGCCAGGCCACTGGTGCATGAGTAAACCAGCCAGGATACTGGTACATGAGTAAACCAGCCAGACCACTGGTGCATGAGTAAACCAGCCAGACCACTGGTGCATGAGTAAACCAGCCAGACCACTGGTGCATGAGTAAACCAGCCAGACCACTGGTATACGAGTAAACCAGCCAGGCCACTGGTGCATGAGTAAACCAGCCAGGCCACTGGTACATGAGTAAACCAGCCAGACCACTGGTACATGAGTAAACCAGCCAGACCACTGGTGCATGAGTAAACCAGCCAGGCCACTGGTGCATGAGTAAACCAGCCAGGCCACTGGTACATGAGTAAACCAGCCAGACCACTGGTACATGAGTAAACCAGCCAGGCCACTGGTGCATGAGTAAACCAGCCAGGCCACTGGTACATGAGTAAACCAGCCAGACCACTGGTGCATGAGTAAACCAGCCAGACCACTGGTGCATGAGTAAACCAGCCAGACCACTGGTGCATGAGTAAACCAGCCAGACCACTGGTATACGAGTAAACCAGCCAGACCACTGGCTGGTTTATCCTCATTTAAGCTGGGTAAATAAAGCATCCCCTCGCTGTGATTTGCTAATTTGTTATTTCTCTCAGACAAGGCAGCCTAATATTGTGACAGGGGATGCAGAAGGAAAACTGCAGTTACCGTAGTAGACAATGTACGAGAGTCACACATGAGGCTGAAGGCTCTTAAAGGAATGTGTGACATAAAGTCCGTAGCTAGCACGTCACCTAGCTACCACGTCGCCTAGCTACCACGTCACCTAGCTACCACGTCACCTAGCTACCACGTCGCCTAGCTACCACGTCGCCTAGCTACCACGTCGCCTAGCTACCACGTCGCCTAGCTACCACGTCGCCTAGCTACCACGTCGTCTAGCTACCACGTCGCCTAGCTACCACGCCACCTAGCAACCACAAAAGAAATTCTTAAGGTGGCGCTTACGTAAATGTACTTCTCCAATGGGAGAATATCACTGACTCACAGACAACTGCTCCACAGTCGTTCACACAGACAAACAACAGCTCCACAGTCCTTCACACAAACAACAGCTTCACAGTCGTTCACACAGACAAACAACAGCTTCACAGTCGTTCACACAAACAAACAACAGCTCCACAGTCGTTCACACAAACAACAGCTTCACAGTCGTTCACACAGACAAACAACAGCTCTACAGTCGTTCACACAGACAAACGACAGCTCCACAGTCGGTCACACAGAAAAACAACAGCTCCACAGTCCTTCACACAGAAAAACGACAGCTCCACAGTCCTTCACACAGACAAACAACAGCACCACAGTCGTTCACACAGACAAACAACAGCTCCACAGTCCTTCACACAGACAAACAGCAGCTCCACAGTCCTTCAAACAGACAAACAACAGCTCCACAGTCCTTCACACAGACAAACGACAGCTCCACAGTCCTTCACACAGACAAGCAACAGCTCCACAGTCCTTCACACAAACAACAGCTCCACAGTCCTTCACACAGACAAACAACAGCTCCACAGTCCTTCACACAGAAAAACCACAGCTCCACAGTCCTTCACACAAACAACAGCACCACAGTCCTTCACACAGAAAAACGACAGCTCCACAGTCCTTCACACAGACAACAGGACCACAGTCGTTCACACAGACAAACAACAGCTCCACAGCCCTTCACACAGACAAACAACTGCTCCACAGTCCTTCACACAGACAAACAACAGCTCCACAGTCCTTCACACAGACAAACAACAGCTCCACAGTCCTTCACACAAACAACATCTCCACAGTCCTTCACACAGACAAACGACAGCTCCACAGTCCTTCACAAAGACAAACAACAGCACCACAGTCCTTCACACAGACAAACGACAGCTCCACAGTCCTTCACACAGAAAACAGCTCCACAGTCCTTCACACAAACAACAGCTCCGCAGTCCATCACACAACAACAGCTCCACAGTCGTTCACACAAACAACAGCTCCACAGCCGATCACACAAACAACAGCTCCACAGTCCTTCACACAGACAAACAACAGCTCCACAGTCATTCACACAGACAAACGACAGCTCCTAATTCCTTCGCACAGACAAACAGCTCCACAGTCGTTCACACAGACAAACAACAACTCCACAGGCATTCACACAGACAAACGACAGCTCCTAATTCCTTCGCACAGACAAACAGCTCCACAGTCGTTCACACAGACAAACAACAGCTCCACAGTCCTTCACACAGACAACAGGACCACAGTCGTTCACACAGACAACAGCTCCACAGACCTTCACACAGACAAACAACAGCTCCACAGTCCTTCACACAGACAAACAACAGCTCCACAGTCCTTCACACAGACAAACAACAGCTCCACAGTCCTTCACACAGACAAACGACAGCTCCACAGTCCATCACACATACAACAGCTCCTCAGACCTTCACACAGACAACAGCTCCACAGTCGCTCACACAAACAACAGCGCCACAGTCCTTCACACAAACAACAGCTCCACAGTCCTTCACACAAAAAACAGCTCCAGCGTCCATCACACAGACAAACAACAGTTCCACAGTCATTCACACAGACAAACAACAGCTCCACAGTCCTTCACACAGACAAACGACAGCTCCTCAGTCCTTCACACAGACAAACAGCTCCACAGTCCTTCACACAGACAAACAACAGCTCCACAACCCTTCACACAGACAAACAACAGCTCCACAGTCCTTCAAACAGACAAACGACAGCTCCTCAGTACTTCACACAGACAACAGCTCGACAGACCTTCACACAGACAAACAACAGCTCCACAGTCATTCACATAGAAAAACGACAGCTCCACAGTCCATCACACAGACAAACAACAGCTCCACAGTCCTTCACACAGACAAACGACAGCTCCTCAGTCCTTCACACAGACAAACGACAGCTCCACAGTCCTTCACACAGACAAACAACAGCTCCACAGTCCTTCACAGAGACAAACGACAGCTCCTCAGTCCTTCACACAGACAAACGACAGCTCCACAGTCCTTCACACAGACAACAGCTCCACAGTCCTTCACACAGACAAACAACAGCTCCGCAGTAATTCACACAGACAAACGACAGCTCCTCAGTCCTTCACACAAATAACAGCTCCACAGTCCTTCACACAGACAAACAACAGCACCACAGTCGTTCACACACACAAACAACAGCTCCACAGCCCTTCACACAGAAAAGCGACAGCTCCACAGTCCCTCACACAGACAACAGCTCCACAGTCTTTCACACAGACAAACAACAGCACCGCAGTCGTTCACACAGACAAACAACAGCTCCACAGCCCTTCACACAGACAAACGACAGCTCCACAGTCCTTCACACAAACAACAGCTCCACAGTCCTTCACACAGACAAACAACAGCTCCACAGTCATTCACACAAACAACAGCTCCACAGTCCTTCACACAGACAAACGACAGCTCCTCAGTCCTTCGCACAGACAAACAGCTCCACAGTCCTTCACACAGACAAACAACAGCTCCACAGTCCTTCACACAGACAAACGACAGCTCCTCAGTCCTTCGCACAGACAAACAGCTCCACAGTAATTCACACAGGCAAACGACAACTCCTCAGACCTTCACACAGAGAACAGCTCCACAGTCATTCACACAGACAAACAACAGCTCCACAGTCCTTCGCACAGACAAACGACAGCTCCTCAGTCCTTCGCACAGACAAACAGCTCCACAGTCGTTCACACAGACAAACAACAGCTTCACAGTCCTTCACACTGACAAACGACAGCTCCTCAGTCCTTCACACAGACAACAGCTCCACAGTTATTCACACACAAACAACAGCTCCACAGTCCTTCACACAAACAAAAGTTCCACAGTCATTCACACAGACAAACAACAGCTCCACAGTCCTTCACACAAACAAAAGTTCCACAGTCGTTCACACAGAAAAACAACAGCTCCACAGTCCTTCACACAGACAAACAACAGCTCCACAGTCCTTCACACAGACAAACGACAGCTCCTCATTCCTACACACAGACAACAGCTCCACAGTCCTTCAAGCAGACAAACGACACCTCCTCAGTACTTCACACAAACAACAGCTCCACAGACCTTCACACAGACAAACAACAGCTCCACAGTCATTCATATAGACAAACGACAGCACCACAGTCCTTCACACAGACAAACAACAGCTCCACAGTCCTTCACACAGACAAACGACAGCTCCTCAGTCCTTCACACAGACAAACGACAGCTCCACAGTCCTTCACACAGACAAACGACAGCTCCACAGTCCTTCACACAGACAAACGACAGCTCCACAGTCCTTCACACAGACAAACAACAGCTCCACAGTCCTTCACACAGACAAACGACAGCCCCTCAGTCCTTCACACAGACAACAGCTCCACAGTCCTTCACACAGACAACAGCTCCGCAGACCTTCACACAGAAAAACAACAGCTCCGCAGTCCTTCACACAGACAAACGACAGCTCCGCAGTCCTTCACACAGACAAACGACAGCTCCTCAGTCCTTCACACAAACAACAGCTACACAGTCCTTCACACAAACAAACAACAGCACCACAGTCCTTCACACAGACAAACAACAGCTCCACAGCCCTTCACACAGACAAACGACAGCTCCACAGTCCTTCACACAGACAAACAGCAGCACAACAGTCGTTCACACAGACAACAGCTCCACGGTCTTTCACACAGACAAACAACAGCACCGCAGTCGTTCACACAGACAAACAACAGCTCCACAGCCCTTCACACAGACAAACGACAGCACCACAGTCCTTCACACAGACAAACAACAGCTCCACAGTAATACACACAAACAACAGCACCAGAGTGCTTCACACAGACAAGCAACAGCTCCACAGTCCTTCACACAGACAAACAACAGCACAACAGTGCTTCACGCAGACAAGCAACAGCTCCACAGTCCTTCACACAGACAAACAACAGCACCACAGTCCTTCACACAGACAAACAACAGCTCCACAGTCTTACACACAGACAAACAACAGCTCCACAGTCCTTCACACAGACAAACAACAGCTCCACAATCCTTCACACAGACAAACAACAGCACCACAGTCCTTCACACAGACAAACAACAGCTCCGCAGTCCTTCTCACAGACAAACAACAGCACCACAGTCCTTCACACAGACAAACAACAGCTCCTCAGTCCTGCACACAGACAAACAACAGCTACACAGTCCTTCACACAGACAAACAACAGCTCCAAAATTCTTCACACAGACAAACAACAGCACCACAGTCCTTCACACAGACAAACAATAGCTCCACAGTCATTCACACAGACGAACAACAGCACCACAGTCCTTCACACAGAAAAACAATAGCTCCACAGTCGCTCACACACACAGACAAACAACAGATCCACAGTCCTTCACACAGACAAACGACAGCTCCACAGTCCTTCACACAGACAAACGACAGCTCCACAGTCCTTCACACAGAGAAACAGCAGCTCCACAGTCCTTCACACAAACAACAGCTCCACAGTCCTTCACACAGAGAAACAGCAGCTCCACAGTCCTTCACACAAACAACAGCTCCACAGTCCTTCACACAGACAAACAACAGCTCCACAGTCCTTCACACAGACAAACAACAGCTCCTCGGTCCTTCACTCAGACAACAGCTCCTCAGTACTTCACACAGACAACAGCTCCACAGACCTTCACACAGACAAACAACAGCTCCACAGTCATTCACATAGACAAACGACAGCTCCACAGTCCTTAACACAGACAAACAAATGCTCCACAGTCCTTCACACAGACAAACGACAGCTCCACAGTCCTTCACACAGACAAACAACAGCTCCACAGTCCTTCACACAGACAAACGACAGCTCCACAGTCCTTCACACAGACATACGACAGCTCCTCAGTCCTTCACACAGACAACAGCTCCACAGTCCATCACACAGACAACAGCTCCACAGTCCTTCACACAGACAAACAACAGCTCCGCAGTCCTTCACACAGACAAACGACAGCTCCTCAGTCCTTCACACAAACAGCTCCACAGTCCTTCACACAGACAAACAACAGCACCGCAGTCGTTCACACAAACAACAGCTCCACAGCCCTTCACACAGACAAACGACGGCTCCACAGTCCTTCTCATAGACAAACAACAGCTCCACAGTCCTTCACACAGAAAAACAGCTCCACAGTCCTTCACACAGACAAACAACAGCTCCACAGTCATTCACACAGACAAACAACAGCTCCACAGTCCTTCACACAGACAAACGACAGCTCTTCAGTCCTTCGCACAGACAAACAGCTCCACAGTCGTTCACACAAACAACAGCTCCACAGTCCTTCACACAGACAAACGACAGCTCCTCAGTCCTTCGCACAAACAGCTCCACAGTCGTTCACACAGACAAACAACAGCTCCACAGTCCTTCACACAGACAACAGCTCCACAGTCCTTCACACAGACAAACAACAGCTCCACAGCCCTTCACACAGACAAACAATAGCTCCACAGTCCTTCACACAAACAACAGCTCCACAGTCCTTCAGACAGACAAACAACAGCTCCACAGTCCTTCACACAAACAACAGTTCCACAGTCATTCACACAGACAAACAACAGCTCCACAGTCCTTCACACAGACAAACGACAGCTCCTCAGTCCTTCACACAGACAAACGGCTCCACAGTCGTTCACAAAGACAAACAACAGCTCCACAGTCGTTCACACAGACAAACAACAGCTCCACAGCCCTTCACACAGACAAACGACAGCTCCTCAGTCCTTCACACAGACAACAGCTCCACAGTCCTTCACACAGACAAACAACAGCTCCTCAGTACTTCACACGGACAACAGCTCCACAGACCTTCACACAGACAAACAACAGCTCCACAGTCATTCACATAGACAAACGACAGCTCCACAATCCTTCACACAGACAAACAACAGCTCCACAGTCCTTCACACAGACAAACGACAGCTCCTCAGTCCTTCACACAGACAAACGACAGCTCCACAGTCCTTCACACAGACAAAAAAGAGCTCCACAGTCCTTCACACAGACAAACGACAGCGCCTCAGTCCTTCACACAGACAACAGCTCCACAGTCCTTCACACAGACAACAGCTCCACAGTCCTTCACACAGACAAACAACAGCTCCGCAGTCCTTCACACAGACAAACAACAGCTCCGCAGTCCTTCACACAGACAAACGACGGCTGCTCAGTCCTTCACACAAACAACAGCTCCACAATCCTTCACACAGACAAACAACAGCACCACAGTCCTTCACACAGACAAACAACAGCTCCACAGCCACTTGACACAGACAAACGAAAGCTCCACAGTCCTTCACACAGACAAACAGCAGCACCACAGTCGTTCACACAGAAAACAGCTCCTCAGTCTTTCACACAGACAAACAACAGCACCGCAGTCGTTCACACAGACAAACAACAGCTCCACAGCCCTTCACACAGACAAACGACAGCACCACAGTCCTTCACACAGACAAACAACAGCTCCACAGTCCTACACACAGACAAACAACAGCACCACAGTGCTTCACACAGACAAGCACCAGCTCCACAGTCTTTCACACAGACAAACAACAGCACCACAGTGCTTCACAGACAAGCAACAGCTCCACAGTCCTTCACACAGACAAACAACAGCACCACAGTCCTTCACACAGACAAACAACAGCACCACAGTCGTTCACACACACAAACAACAGCTCCACAGCCCTTCACACAGAAAAGCGACAGCTCCACAGTCCCTCACACAGACAACAGCTCCACAGTCTTTCACACAAACAACAGCACCGCAGTCGTTCACACAGACAAACAACAGCTCCACAGCCCTTCACACAGACAAACGACAGCTCCACAGTCCTTCACACAAACAACAGCTCCACAGTCCTTCACACAGACAAACAACAGCACCACAGTCCTTCACACAGACAAACAACAGCTCCACAGTCATTCACACAAACAACAGCTCCACAGTCCTTCACACAGACAAACGACAGCTCCTCAGTCCTTCGCACAGACAAACAGCTCCACAGTCGTTCACACAGACAAACAACAGCTCCACAGTCCTTCACACAGACAAACGACAGCTCCTCAGTCCTTCGCACAGACAAACAGCTCCACAGTCCTTCACACAGGCAAACGACAACTTCTCAGACCTTCACACAGAGAACAGCTCCACAGTCATTCACACAGACAAACAACAGCTCCACAGTACTTCGCACAGACAAACGACAGCTCCTCAGTCCTTCGCACAGACAAACAGCTCCACAGTCGTTCACACAGACAAACAACAGCTTCACAGTCCTTCACACAGACAAACGACAACTCCTCAGTCCTTCACACAGACAACAGCTCCACAGTTATTCACACAGACAAACAACAGCTCCACAGTCCTTCACACAAACAACAGTTCCACAGTCATTCACACAGACAAACAACAGCTCCACAGTCCTTCACACAGACAAACACAGCTCCTCACTCCTTCACACAGACAAACAGCTCCACAGTCGTTCACACAGAAAAACAACAGCTCCACAGTCCTTCACACAGACAAACAACAGCTCCACAGTCCTTCACACAGACAAACGACAGCTCCTCATTCCTTCACACAGACAACAGCTCCACAGTCCTTCAAGCAGACAAACGACAGCTCCTCAGTACTTCACACAGACAACAGCTCCACAGACCTTCACACAGACAAACAACAGCTAAACAGTCATTCACATAGACAAACGACAGCACCACAGTCCTTCACACAGACGAACAACAGCTCCACAGTCCTTCACACAGACAAACGACAGCTCCTCAGTCCTTCACACAGACAAACGACAGCTCCACAGTCCTTCACACAGACAAACAACAGCTCCACAGTCCTTCACACAGACAAACGACCGCCCCTCAGTCCTTCACACAGACAACAGCTCCACAGTCCTTCACACAGACAACAGCTCCACAGTCCTTCACACAAAAAACACAGCTCCGCAGTCCTTCACACAGACAAACGACAGCTCCGCAGTCCTTCACACAGACAAACGACAGCTCCTCAGTCCTTCACACAAACAACAGCTACACAGTCCTTCACACAAACAAACAAAAGCACCACAGTCCTTCACACAGACAAACAACAGCTCCACAGCCCTTCACACAGACAAACGACAGCTCCACAGTCCTTCACACAGACAAACAGCAGCACCACAGTCGTTCACACAGACAACAGCTCCACGGTCTTTCACACAGACAAACAACAGCACCGCAGTCGTTCACACAGACAAACAACAGCTCCACAGCCCTTCACACAGACAAACGACAGCACCACAGTCCTTCACACAGACAAACAACAGCACCACAGTCCTTCACACAGACAAACAACAGCTCCACAGCCCTTCACACAGACAAGCAACAGCTCCACAGTCCTTCACACAGACAAACAACAGCACAACAGTGCTTCACACAGACAAGCAACAGCTCCACAGTCCTTCACACAGACAAACAACAGCTCCACAGTCCTACACATAGACAAACAACAGCTCCACAGTCCTTCACACAGACAAACAACAGCTCCACAATCCTTCACACAGACAAACAACAGCACCACAGTCCTTCACACAGACAAACAACAGCTCCACAGTCCTTCACACAGACAAACAACAGCACCACAGTCCTTCACACAGACAAACAACAGCTCCTCAGTCCTGCACACAGACAAACAACAGCTACACAGTCCTTCACACAGACAAACAACAGCTCCAAAATTCTTCACACAGACAAACAATAGCACCACAGTCCTTCACACAGACAAACAACAGCACCACAGTCCTTCACACAGACAAACAATAGCTCCACAGTCATTCACACAGACAAACAACAGCACCACAGTCCTTCACACAGAAAAACAATAGCTCCACAGTCGCTCACACACACAGACAAACAACAGATCCACAGTCCTTCACACAGACAAACGACAGCTCCACAGTCCTTCACACAGACAAACGACAGCTCCACAGTCCTTCACACAGACAAACAGCAGCTCCACAGTCCTTCACACAAACAACAGCTCCACAGTCCTTCACACAGACAAACAACAGCTCCACAGTCCTTCACACAGACAAACAACAGCTCCACAATCCTTCACACAGACAAACGACAGCTCCACAGTCGTTCACACAGACAAACAACAGCACCACAGTCCTTCACACAGACAAACGGCAGGTCCACAGTCCTTCACACAGACAAACAACAGCTCCACAGTCGTTCACACAGACAAACAACAGCACCACAGTCCTTCACACAGACAAACGACAGCTCCTCGGTCCTTCACTCAGACAACAGCTCCTCAGTACTTCACACAGACAACAGCTCCACAGACCTTCACACAGACAAACAACAGCTCCACAGTCATTCACATAGACAAACGACAGCTCCACAGTCCTTAACACAGACAAACAAATGCTCCACAGTCCTTCACACAGACAAACGACAGCTCCTCAGTCCTTCACACAGACAAACGACAGCTCCACAGTCCTTCACACAGACAAACAACAGCTCCACAGTCCTTCACACAGACAAACGACAGCTCCACAGTCCTTCACTCAGACATACGACAGCTCCTCAGTCCTTCACACAGACAACAGCTCCACAGTCCTTCACACAGACAACAGCTCCACAGTCCTTCACACAGACAAACAACAGCTCCGCAGTCCTTCACACAGACAAACGACAGCTCCTCAGTCCTTCACACAAACAGCTCCACAGTCCTTCACACAGACAAACAACAGCACCGCAGTCGTTCACACAAACAACAGCTCCACAGCCCTTCACACAGACAAACGACGGCTCCACAGTCCTTCTCATAGACAAACAACAGCTCCACAGTCCTTCACACAGAAAAACAGCTCCACAGTCCTTCACACAGACAAACAACAGCTCCACAGTCATTCACACAGACAAACAACAGCTCCACAGTCCTTCCCACAGGCAAACGACAGCTCTTCAGTCCTTCGCACAGAAAAACAGCTCCACAGTCGTTCACACAAACAACAGCTCCACAGTCCTTCACACAGACAAACGACAGCTCCTCAGTCCTTCGCACAAACAGCTCCACAGTCGTTCACACAGGCAAACAACAGCTCCACAGTCCTTCACACAGACAACAGCTCCACAGTCCTTCACACAGACAAACAACAGCTCCACAGCCCTTCACACAGACAAACGACAGCTCCTCAGTCCTTCACACAGACAAACGGCTCCACAGTCGTTCACACAAACAACAGCTCCACACTCCTTCAGACAGACAAACAACAGCTCCACAGTCCTTCACACAAACAACAGTTCCACAGTCATTCACACAGACAAACAACAGCTCCACACTCCTTCACACAGACAAACGACAGCTCCTCAGTCCTTCACACAGACAAACGGCTCCACAGTCGTTCACACAGAAAAACAACAGCTCCACAGTCCTTCACACAGACAAACAACAGCTCCACAGCCCTTCACACAGACAAACGACAGCTCCTCAGTCCTTCACATAGACAACAGCTCCACAGTCCTTCACACAGACAAACGACAGCTCCTCAGTACTTCACACGGACAACAGCTCCACAGACCTTCACACAGACAAACAACAGCTCCACAGTCATTCACATAGACAAACGACAGCTCCACAATCCTTCACACAGACAAACAACAGCTCCACAGTCCTTCACACAGACAAACGACAGCTCCTCAGTCCTTCACACAGACAAACGACAGCTCCACAGTCCTTCACACAGACAAAAAAGAGCTCCACAGTCCTTCACACAGACAAACGACAGCGCCTCAGTCCTTCACACAGACAACAGCTCCACAGTCCTCACACAGACAACGGCTCCACAGTCCTTCACACAGACAAACAACCGCTCCGCAGTCCTTCACACAGACAAACGACGGCTGCTCAGTCCTTCACACAAACAGCAGCTCCACAGTCCTTCACACAGACAAACAACAGCACCACAGTCCTTCACACAGACAAACAACAGCTCCACAGCCACTTGACACAGACAAACGAAAGCTCCACAGTCCTTCACACAGACAAACAGCAGCACCACAGTCGTTCACACAGAAAACAGCTCCTCAGTCTTTCACACAGACAAACAACAGCACCGCAGTCGTTCACACAGACAAACGACAGCACCACAGTCCTTCACACAGACAAACAACAGCTCCACAGTCCTACACACAGACAAACAACAGCACCACAGTGCTTCACACAGACAAGCACCAGCTCCACAGTCTTTCACACAGACAAACAACAGCACCACAGTGCTTCACAGACAAGCAACAGCTCCACAGTCCTTCACACAGACAAACAACAGCACCACAGTCCTTCACACAGACAAACAACAGCTCCACAGTCCTACACACAGACAAACAACAGCTCCACAGTCCTTCACACAGACAAGCAACAGCTCCACAGTCCTTCACACAGACAAACAACAGCACCACAGTCCTTCACACAGACAAGCACCAGCTCCACAGTCTTTCACACAGACAAACAACAGCACCACAGTGCTTCACAGACAAGCAACAGCTCCACAGTCCTTCACACAGACAAACAACAGCACCACAGTCCTTCACACAGACAAACAACAGCTCCACAGTCCTACACACAGACAAACAACAGCTCCACAGTCTTTCACACAGACAACAGCTCCACAGTCCTTCACAAAGACAACAGCTCCACAGTCCTTCACACAGACAAACAACAGCTCCGCAGTCCTTCACACAGACAAACGACAGCTCCTCAGTCCTTCACACAAACAACAGCTCCACAGTCCTTCACACAGACAAACAACAGCACCACAGTCCTTCACACAGACAAACAACAGCTCCACAGTCCTTCACACAGACAAACGACAGCTCCACAGTCCTTCACACAGACAAACAGTTGCACCACAGTCGTTCACACAGACAACAGCTCCACAGTCTTTCACACAGACAAACAACAGCACCACAGTCCTTCACACAGACAAACAACAGCTCCACAGCCCTTCACACAGAAAAACGACAGCACCACAGTCCTTCACACAGACAAACAACAGCACCACATTGCTTCACACAGACAAGCAACAGCTATACAGTCTTTCACACAGACAAACAACAGCACCACAGTCCTTCACACAGACAAACAACAGCTCCACAGTCCTACACACAGACAAACAACAGCTCCACAGTCCATCACACAGACAAGCAACAGCTCCACAGTCCTTCACACAGACAAACAACAGCTCCACATTCCTTCACACAGACAAGCAACAGCTCCACAGTCCTTCACACAGACAAACAACAGCACCACAGTCCTTCACACAGACAAACAACAGCTCCACAGTCCTACACACAGACAAACAACAGCTCCACATTCCTTCACACAGACAAACAACAGCTCCAAAATCCTTCACAAAGACAAACAACAGCTCCACAGTCCTTCACACAGATAAACAACAGCTCCACAGTCCTACACACAGACAAACGACAGCTCCACAGTCCTTCACACAGACAACAGCTCCACAGTCCTTCACACAGACAAACAACAGCTCCACAGTCCTTCACACAGACAACAGCTCCACAGTCGCTCACACAAACAATAGCTCCACAGTCCTCCACACAAACAACAGCTCCATAGTCCTTCACACAGACAAACAACAGCTCAACAGTCCTTCACACAAACAACAGTTCCACAGTCATTCACGCAGACAAACAACAGCTCCACAGTCCTTCACACAGACAAACGGCTCCACAGTCGTTCACACAGACAAACAACAGCTCCACAGCCCATCACACAGACAAACGACAGCTCCTCAGTCCTTCACATAGACAACAGCTCCATAGTCCTTCACACAGACAAACGACAGCTCCTCAGTACTTCACACAGACAACAGCTCCACAGACCTTCACACAGACAAACAACAGCTCCACAGTCATTCACATAGGCAAACGACAGCTCCACAGTCCTTCACACAGACAAACAACAGCTCCACAGTCCTTCACACAAACTACAGCTCCTCAGTCCTTCACACAGACATACTACAGCTCCTCAGTCCTTCACACAGACAAACGACAGCTCCACAGTCCTTCACACAGACAAACAAGAGCTCCACAGTCCTTCACACAGACAAACGACAGCGCCTCAGTCCTTCACACTGACAACAGCTCCACAGTCCTTCACACAGACAAGCAACAGCTCCGCAGTCCTTCACACAGACAAACGACAGCTGCTCAGTCCTTCACACAAACAACAGCTCCACAGTCCTTCACACAGACAAACAACAGCACCACAGTCCTTCACACAGACGAACAACAGCTCCACAGCCCTTCACACAGACAAACGACAGCTCCACAGTCCTTCACACAGACAAACAGCAGCACCACAGTCGTTCACACAGACAACAGCTCCACAGTCTTTCACACAGACAAACAACAGCACCGCAGTCGTTCACACAGACAAACAACAGCTCCACAGCCTTTCACACAGACAAACAACAGCACCACAGTGCTTCACACAGACAAGCAACAGCTCCACAGTCTTTCACACATACAAACAACAGCACCACAGTCTTTCACACAGACAAACAACAGCACCACAGTGCTTCACACAGACAAGCAACAGCTCCACAGTAATTCACACAGACAAACAGCACCACAGTCCTTCACACAGACAAACAACAGCTCCACAGTCCTACACACAGACAAACAACAGCTCCACACTCCTTCACACAGACAAGCAACAGCTCCACAGTCCTCCACACAGACAAACAACAGCTCCACAGTCCTTCACACAGACAAATAACAGCTCCACATTCCTTCACATAGACAACAGCTCCATAGTCCTTCACACAGACAAACGACAGCTCCTCAGTACTTCACATAGACAACAGCTCCACAGTCCTTCACACAGACAAACAACAGCACCACAATCCTCCACACAGACAAACAACAGCACCACAGTCCTTCACACAGACAAACAACAGCATCACAGTCCTTCACAGAGATAAATGACAGCTCCACAGTCCTTCACACAGACAAACAACAGCTCCACAGTCCTTCACACAGACAAACGACAGCGCCTCAGTCCTTCACACAGACAACAGCTCCACAGTAATTCACACAGACAACAGCTCCACAGTCCTTCACACAGAAAAACAACAGCTCCGCAGTCCTTCACACAGACAAACGACGGCTCCTCAATCCTTCACACAAACAACAGCTCCGCAGTCCTTCGCACAGACAAACAACAGCACCACAGTCCTTCACACAGTCAAACAACAGCTCCACAGCCCTTCACACAGAAAAACGACAGCACCACAGTCCTTCACACAGACAAACAACAGCTCCACAGTCCTACACATAAACAACCGCACCACAGTGCTTCACACAGACAAGCAACAGCTCCACAGTCTTTCACACAGACAAACAACAGCACCACAGTGCTTCACACAGACAAACAACATCTCCACAGTCCTTCACACAGACAAACAACACCACAATCCTTCACGCAGACAAACAACAGCTCCACAGTCCTACACACAGACAAACAACAGCTCCACAGTCCTTCACACAGACAAGCAACAGCTCCACAGTCCTTCACACAGACAAACAACAGCACCACAGTCCTTCACACAGACAAACAACAGCACCACAGTCCTTCACACAGACAAACAACAGCTCCACAGTCCTTCACACAGACAACAGCTCCACAGTCCTTCACACAGACAACAGCTCCACAGTCCTTCACACAGACAACAGCTCCACAGTCCTTCACACAGACAAACAACAGCTCCGCAGTCCTTCACACAGACAAACGACAGCTCCTCAGTCCTTCACTCAAACAACAGCTCCACAGTCCTTCACACAGACAAACAGCAGCACCACAGTCGTTCACACAGACAACAGCTCCACAGTCTTTCACACAGACAGACAACAGCACCGCAGTCGTTCACACAGACAAACAACAGCTACACAGTTTTTCACACAGACAAACGACAGCACCACAGTCCTTCACACAGACAAACAACAGCTCCACAGTCCTACAGACAGACAAACAACAGCACCACAGTGCTTCACACAGACAAGCAACAGCTCCACAGTCTTTCACACAGACAAACAACAGCACCAGAGTGCTTCACACAGACACGCAACAGCTCCACAGTCCTTCACACAGACAAACAGCAGCACCACAGTCCTTCACACAAACAACAGCTCCACAGTCCTACACACAGACAAACAACAGCTCCACAGCCCTTCACACAGACAAACAACAGCTCCACAGTCCTTCACACAGAAAAACAGCTCCACAGTCATTCACACAGACAAACAACAGCTCCACAGTCCTTCACACAGACAAACGACAGCTCTTCAGTCCTTCGCACAGACAAACAGCTCCACAGTCGTTCACACAAACAACAGCTCCACAGGCATTCACACAGGCAAACGACAACTCCTCAGTCCTTCACACAGAGAAACAACAGCTCCACAGTCATTCACACAGACAAACAACAGCTCCACAGTCCTTCAAACAGACAACAGCTCCACAGTCCTTCACACAGACAAACAACAGCTCCACAGCCCTTCACACAGACAAACAAAAGCTCCACAGTCCTTCACACAGACAAACAACAGCTCCACAGTCCTTCACACAGACAAACAACAGTTCCACAGTCCTTCACACAGACAAACGACAGCTCCACAGTCCTTCGCACAGACAACAGCTCCACAGTCCTTCACACAGACAAACAACAGCTCCACAGTCCTTCACACAGACAACAGCTCCACAGTCGCTCACACAAACAATAGCTCCACATTCCTTCACACAAACAACAGCTCCACAGTCCTTCACACAAACAACAGCTCCCCAGTCCTTCACACAAACAACAGTTCCACAGTCATTCACACAAACAACAGCTCCCCAGTCCTTCACACAAACAACAGTTCCACAGTCCTTCACACAAACAACAGTTCCACAGTCATTCACACAAACAACAGCTCCACAGTCGTTCACACAGACAAACAACAGCTCCACAGTCCTTCACACAGACAAACAACAGCTCCATAGCCCTTCACACAGACAAACGACAGCTCCTCAGTCCTTCACACGGACAACAGCTCCACAGACCTTCACACAGACAAACAACAGCTCCACAGTCATTCACATAGACAAACGACAGCTCCACAGTCCTTCACACAGACAAACAACAGCTCCACAGTACTTTACACAGACAAACGACAGCTCCTCAGTCCTTCACACAGACAAACGACAGCTCCACAGTCCTTCACACAGACAAACAAGACCTCCACAGTCCTTCACACAGACAAACGACAGCGCCTCAGTCCTTCACACAGACAACAGCTCCACAGTCCTTCACACAGACAAACAACAGCTCCGCAGTCCTTCACACAGACAAACGACGGCTGCTCAGTCCTTCACACAAACAACAACTCCACAGCCCTTGACACAGACAAACGACAGCTCCACAGTCCTTCACACAGACAAACAGCAGCACCACAGTCGTTCACACAGAAAACAGCTCCTCAGTCTTTCACACAGACAAACAACAGCACCGCAGTCGTTCACACAGACAAACAACAGCTCCACAGCCCTTCACACAGACAAACGACAGCACCACAGTCCTTCACACAGACAAACAACAGCTCCACAGTCCTACACACAGACAAACAACGGCACCACAGTGCTTCACACAGACAAACATCTCCACAGTCCTTCACACAGACAAACAACACCACAACCCTTCACGCAGACAAACAACAGCTCCACAGTCCTACACACAGACAAACAACAGCTCCACAGTCCTTCACACAGACAAGCAACAGCTCCACAGTCCTTCACACAGACAAACAACAGCACCACAGTCCTTCACACAGACAAACAACAGCTCCACAGTCCTTCACACAGACAACAGCTCCACAGTCCTTCACACAGACAACAGCTCCACAGTCCTTCACACAGACAACAGCTCCACAGTCCTTCACACAGACAAACAACAGCTCCGCAGTCCTTCACACAGACAAACGACAGCTCCTCAGTCCTTCACTCAAACAACAGCTCCACAGTCCTTCACACAGACAAACAGCAGCACCACAGTCGTTCACACAGACAACAGCTCCACAGTCTTTCACACAGACAACAGCACCGCAGTCGTTCACACAGACAAACAACAGCAACACAGCCTTTCACACAGACAAACGACAGCACCACAGTCCTTCACACAGAAAAACAACAGCTCCACAGTCCTACAGATAGACAAACAACAGCACCACAGTGCTTCACACAGACAAGCAACAGCTCCACAGTCTTTCACACAGACAAACAACAGCACCACAGTGCTTCACACAGACACGCAACAGCTCCACAGTCCTTCACACAGATAAACAGCAGCACCACAGTCCTTCACACAAACAACAGCTCCACAGTCCTACACACAGACAAACAACAGCTCCACAGCCCTTCACACAGACAAACGACGGCTCCACAGTCCTTCTCACAGACAAACAACAGCTCCACAGTCCTTCACACAGAAAAACAGCTCCACAGTCATTCACACAGACAAACAATAGCTCCACAGTCATTCACACAGACAAACAACAGCTCCGCAGTCCTCCACACAGACAAACGACAGCTCTTCAGTCCTTCGCACAGACAAACAGCTCCACAGTCGTTCACGCAAACAACAGCTCCACAGGCATTCACACAGGCAAACGACAACTCCTCAGTCCTTCACACAGAGAAACAACAGCTCCACAGTCATTCACACAGACAAACAACAGCTCCACAGTCCTTCACACAGACAAACGACAGCTCCTCAGTCCTTCGCACAAACAGCTCCACAGTATTTCACACAGACAAACAACAGCTCCACAGTCCTTCACACAGACAAACAACAGCTCTACAGCCCTTCACACAGACAAACAAAAGCTCCACAGTCCTTCACACAGACAACAGCTCCACAGTCCTTCACACAGACAAACGACAGCTCCACAGTCCTTCACACAGACAACAGCTCCACAGTCCTTCACACAGACAAACAACAGCTCCACAGTCCTTCACACAGACAAACAACAGCTACACAGTCCTTCACACAGACAACAGCTCCACAGTCGCTCACACAAACAATAGCTCCACAGTCCTTCACACAAACAACAGCTCCACAGTCCTTCACACAGACAAACAACAGCTCCCCAGTCCTTCACACAAACAACAGTTCCACAGTCATTCACACAAACAACAGCTCCACAGTCCTTCACACAGACAAACGACAGCTCCTCAGTCCTTCACACAGACAAACGGCTCCACAGTCGTTCACACAGACAAACAACAGCTCCACAGTCCTTCACACAGACAAACGACAGCTCCTCAGTCCTTCACACGGACAACAGCTCCACAGACCTTCACACAGACAAACAACAGCTCCACAGTCATTCACATAGACAAACGACAGCTCCACAGTCCTTCACACACACAAACGACAGCTCCACAGTCCTTCACACAGACAAACAAGTGCTCCACAGTCCTTCACACAGACAAACGACAGCGCCTCAGTCCTTCACACAGACAACAGCTCCACAGTCCTTCACACAGACAACAGCTCCACAGTCCTTCACACAGACAAACAACAGCTCCGCAGTCCTTCACACAGACAAACGACGGCTGCTCAGTCCTTCACACAAACAACAACTCCACAGCCCTTGACACAGACAAACGACAGCTCCACAGTCCTTCACACAGACAAACAGCAGCACCACAGTCCTTCACACAGACAAACGACAGCACCACAGTCCTGCACACAGACAAACAACAGCTCCACAGTCCTACACGCAGACAAACAACAGCACCACAGTGCTTCACACAGACAAGCACCAGCTCCACAGTCTTTCACACAGACAAACAACAACACCACACGGCTTCACACAGACAAGTAACAGCTCCACAGTCCTTCACACAGACAAACAACAGCACCACAGTCCTTCACACAGACAAACAACAGCTCCACAGTCCTACACACAGACAAACAACAGCTCCACAGTCCTTCACACAGACAAGCAACAGCTCCACAGTCCTTCACACAGACAAACAACAGCACCACAGTCCTTCACACAGACAAACAACAGCTCCACAGTCTTTCACACAGACAACAGCTCCACAGTCCTTCACAAAGACAACAGCTCCACAGTCCTTCACACAGACAAACAACAGCTCCGCAGTCCTTCACACAAACGACAGCTCCTCAGTCCTTCACACAAACAACAGCTCCACAGTCCTTCACACAGACAAACAACAGCACCACAGTCCTTCACACAGACAAACAACAGCTCCACAGTCCTTCAAACAGTCAAACGACAGCTCCACAGTCCTTCACACAGACAAACTGTTGCACCACAGTCGTTCACACAGACAACAGCTCCACAGTCTTTCACACAGACAAACAACAGCACCACAGTCCTTCACACAGACAAAGAACAGCTCCACAGCTTTTCACACAGAAAAACGACAGCACCACAGTGCTTCACACAGACAAGCAACAGCTCCACAGTCACACAGACAAACAACAGCACCACAGTCCTTCACACAGACAAACAACAGCTCCACAGTCCTTCACACAGACAAACAACAGCTCCACATTCCTTCACACAGACAAACAACAGCTCCACATTCCTTCACACAGACAAGCAACAGCTCCACAGTCCTTCACACAGACAAACAACAGCACCACAGTCCTTCACACAGACAAACAACAGCTCCACAGTCCTACACACAGACAAACAACAGCTCCAAAATCCTTCACACAGACAAACAACAGCTCCACAGTCCTTCACACAGATAAACAACAGCTCCACAGTCCTTCACACAGACAAACGACAGCTCCACAGTCCTTCACACAGACAACAGCTCCACAGTCCTTCACACAGACAAACAACAGCTCCACAGTCCTTCACACAGACAACAGCTCCACAGTCGCTCACACAAGCAATAGCTCCACAGTCCTTCACACAAACAACAGCTCCACAGTCCTTCACACAGACAAACAACAGCTCCACAGTCCTTCACACAGACAACAGCTCCACAGTCCTTCACACAGACAAACAACAGCTCCACAGTCCTTCACACAGACAACAGCTCCACAGCCCTTCACACAGACAAACGACAGCTCCTCAGTCCTTCACATAGACAACAGCTCCACAGTCCTTCACACAGACAAACGACAGCTCCTCAGTACTTCACACAGACAACAGCTCCACAGACCTTCACACAGACAAACAACAGCTCCACAGTCATTCACATAGACAAACGACAGCTCCACAGTCCTTCACACAGACAAACAACAGCTCCACAGTCCTTCACACAGACAAACTACAGCTCCTCAGTCCTTCACACAGACAAACGACAGCTCCACAGTCCTTCACACAGACAAACAAGAGCTCCACAGTCCTACACACAGACAAACAACAGCACCACAGTGCTTCACACAGACAAGCAACAGCTCCACAGTCTTTCACACAGACAAACAACAGCACCACAGTGCTTCACACAGACACGTAACAGCTCCACAGTCCTTCACACAGATAAACAGCAGCACCACAGTCCTTCACACAAACAACAGCTCCACAGTCCTAGACACAAACAACAGCTCCACAGCCCTTCACACAGACAAACGACGGCTCCACAGTCCTTCTCACAGACAAACAACAGCTCCACAGTCCTTCACACAGAAAAACAGCTCCACAGTCATTCACACAGACAAACAATAGCTCCACAGTCATTCACACAGACAAACAACAGCTCCGCAGTCCTTCACACAGACAAACGACAGCTCTTCAATCCTTCGCACAGACAAACAGCTCCACAGTCGTTCACGCAAACAACAGCTCCACAGGCATTCACACAGGCAAACGACAACTCCTCAGTCCTTCACACAGAGAAACAGCAGCTCCACAGTCATTCACACAGACAAACAACAGCTCCACAGTCCTTCACACAGACAAACGACAGCTCCTCAGTCCTTCGCACAAACAGCTCCACAGTATTTCACACAGACAAACAACAGCTCCACAGTCCTTCAAACAGACAACAGCTCCACAGTGCTTCACACAGACAAACAACAGCTCTACAGCCCTTCACACAGACAAAGAAAAGCTCCACAGTCCTTCACACAGACAAACAACAGCTCCACAGTCCTTCACACAGACAACAGCTCCACAGTCCTTCACACAGACAAACGACAGCTCCACAGTCCTTCACACAGACAACAGCTCCACAGTCCTTCACACAAACAACAGCTCCACAGTCCTTCACACAGACAAACAACAGCTACACAGTCCTTCACACAGACAACAGCTCCACAGTCGCTCACACAAACAATAGCTCCACAGTCCTTCACACAAACAACAGCTCCACAGTCCTTCACACAGACAAACAACAGCTCCCCAGTCCTTCACACAAACAACAGTATCACAGTCATTCACACAAACAACAGCTCCACAGGCCTTCACACAGACAAACGACAGCTCCTCAGTCCTTCACACAGACAAACGGCTCCACAGTCGTTCACACAGACAAACAACAGCTCCACAGTCCTTCACACAGACAAACAACAGCTCCACAGCCCTTCACACAGACAAATGACAGCTCCTCAGTCCTTCACACGGACAACAGCTCCACAGACCTTCACACAGACAAACAACAGCTCCACAGTCATTCACATAGACAAACGACAGCTCCACAGTCCTTCACACACACAAACGACAGCTCCACAGTCCTTCACACAGACAAACAAGAGCTCCACAGTCCTTCACACAGACAAACGACAGCGCCTCAGTCCTTCACACAGACAACAGCTCCACAGTCCTTCACACAGACAACAGCTCCACAGTCCTTCACACAGACAAACAACAGCTCCGCAGTCCTTCACACAGACAAACGACGGCTGCTCAGTCCTTCACACAAACAACAACTCCACAGCCCTTGACACAGACAAACGACAGCTCCACAGTCCTTCACACAGACAAACAGCAGCACCACAGTCGTTCACACAGAAAACAGCTCCTCAGTCTTTCACACAAACAACAGCACCGCAGTCGTTCACACAGACAAACAACAGCTCCACAGCCCTTCACACAGACAAACGACAGCACCACAGTCCTTCACACAGACAAACAACAGCTCCACAGTCCTACACGCAGACAAACAACAGCACCACAGTGCTTCACACAGACAAGCACCAGCTCCACAGTCTTTCACACAAACAACAGCACCACAGTGCTTCACACAGACAAGTAACAGCTCCACAGTCCTTCACACAGACAAACAACAGCACCACAGTCCTTCACACAGACAAACAACAGCTCCACAGTCCTACACACAGACAAACAACAGCTCCACAGTCCTTCACACAGACAAGCAACAGCTCCACAGTCCTTCACACAGACAAACAACAGCACCACAGTCCTTCACACAGACAA
Organism: Cherax quadricarinatus; assembly: GCF_038502225.1. Taxonomy (NCBI): domain Eukaryota; kingdom Metazoa; phylum Arthropoda; class Malacostraca; order Decapoda; family Parastacidae; genus Cherax; species Cherax quadricarinatus. Next base: position 41,417 of record NW_027196204.1, on the reverse strand, counting down.
ACAACAGCTCCACAGTCTTTCACACAGACAACAGCTCCACAGTCCTTCACAAAGACAACAGCTCCACAGTCCTTCACACAGACAAACAACAGCTCCGCAGTCCTTCACACAAACGACAGCTCCTCAGTCCTTCACACAAAAAACAGCTCCACAGTCCTTCACACAGACAAACAACAGCACCACAGTCCTTCACACAGACAAACAACAGCTCCACATTCCTTCACACAGACAACAGCTCCACAGTCGCTCACACAAACAATAGCTCCACAGTCCTTCACACAAACAACAGCTCCACAGTCCTTCACACAGACAAACAACAGCTCCACAGTCATTCACACAGACAAACAACAGCTCCACAGTCCTTCACACAGACAAACGCCAGCTCCTCAGTCCTTCGCACAAACAGCTCCACAGTATTTCACACAGACAAACAACAGCTCCACAGTCCTTCAAACAGATAACAGCTCCACAGTCCTTCACACAGACAAACAACAGCTCTACAGCCCTTCACACAGACAAACAAAAGCTCCACAGTCCTTCACACAGACAACAGCTCCACAGTCCTTCACACAGACAAACGACAGCTCCACAGTCCTTCACACAGACAACAGCTCCACAGTCCTTCACACAGACAAACAACAGCTCCACAGTCCTTCACACAGACAAACAACAGCTACACAGTCCTTCACACAGACAACAGCTCCACAGTCGCTCACACAAACAATAGCTCCACAGTCCTTCACACAAACAACAGCCCAACAGTCCTTCACACAGACAAACAACAGCTCCCCAGTCCTTCACACAAACAACAGTTCCACAGTCATTCACACAAACAACAGCTCCACAGTCCTTCACACAGACAAACGACAGCTCCTCAGTCCTTCACACAGACAAACGGCTCCACAGTCGTTCACACAGACAAACAACAGCTCCACAGTCCTTCACACAGACAAACAACAGCTCCACAGCCCTTCACACAGACAAACGACAGCTCCTCAGTCCTTCACACGGACAACAGCTCCACAGACCTTCACACAGACAAACAACAGCTCCACAGTCATTCACATAGACAAACGACAGCTCCACAGTCCTTCACACACACAAACGACAGCTCCACAGTCCTTCACACAGACAAACAAGTGCTCCACAGTCCTTCACACAGACAAACGACAGCGCCTCAGTCCTTCACACAGACAACAGCTCCACAGTCCTTCACACAGACAACAGCTCCACAGTCCTTCACACAGACAAACAACAGCTCCGCAGTCCTTCACACAGACAAACGACGGCTGCTCAGTCCTTCACACAAACAACAACTCCACAGCCCTTGACACAGACAAACGACAGCTCCACAGTCCTTCACACAGACAAACAGCAGCACCACAGTCCTTCACACAGACAAACGACAGCACCACAGTCCTTCACACAGACAAACAACAGCTCCACAGTCCTACACGCAGACAAACAACAGCACCACAGTGCTTCACACAGACAAGCACCAGCTCCACAGTCTTTCACACAGACAAACAACAACACCACAGTGCTTCACACAGACAAGTAACAGCTCCACAGTCCTTCACACAGACAAACAACAGCACCACAGTCCTTCACACTGACAAACAACAGCTCCACAGTCCTACACACAGACAAACAACAGCTCCACAGTCCTTCACACAGACAAGCAACAGCTCCACAGTCCTTCACACAGACAAACAACAGCACCACAGTCCTTCACACAGACAAACAACAGCTCCACAGTCTTTCACACAGACAACAGCTCCACAGTCCTTCACAAAGACAACAGCTCCACAGTCCTTCACACAGACAAACAACAGCTCCGCAGTCCTTCACACAAACGACAGCTCCTCAGTCCTTCACACAAACAACAGCTCCACAGTCCTTCACACAGACAAACAACAGCACCACAGTCCTTCACACAGACAAACAACAGCTCCACAGTCCTTCACACAGACAAACGACAGCTCCACAGTCCTTCACACAGACAAACTGTTGCACCACAGTCGTTCACACAGACAACAGCTCCACAGTCTTTCACACAGACAAACAACAGCACCACAGTCCTTCACACAGACAAAGAACAGCTCCACAGCTTTTCACACAGAAAAACGACAGCACCACAGTGCTTCACACAGACAAGCAACAGCTCCACAGTCACACAGACAAACAACAGCACCACAGTCCTTCACACAGACAAACAACAGCTCCACAGTCCTTCACACAGACAAACAACAGCTCCACATTCCTTCACACAGACAAACAACAGCTCCACATTCCTTCACACAGACAAGCAACAGCTCCACAGTCCTTCACACAGACAAACAACAGCACCACAGTCCTTCACACAGACAAACAACAGCTCCACAGTCCTACACACAGACAAACAACAGCTCCAAAATCCTTCACACAGACAAACAACAGCTCCACAGTCCTTCACACAGATAAACAACAGCTCCACAGTCCTTCACACAGACAAACGACAGCTCCACAGTCCTTCACACAGACAACAGCTCCACAGTCCTTCACACAGACAAACAACAGCTCCACAGTCCTTCACACAGACAACAGCTCCACAGTCGCTCACACAAACAATAGCTCCACAGTCCTTCACACAAACAACAGCTCCACAGTCCTTCACACAGACAAACAACAGCTCCACAGTCCTTCACACAAACAACAGTTCCACAGTGATTCACACAGACAAACAACAGCTCCACAGTCCTTCACACAGACAAACGGCTCCACAGTCGTTCACACAGACAAACAACAGCTCCTCAGTCCTTCACACAGACAACAGCTCCACAGCCCTTCACACAGACAAACGACAGCTCCTCAGTCCTTCACATAGACAACAGCTCCACAGTCCTTCACACAGACAAACGACAGCTCCTCAGTACTTCACACAGACAACAGCTCCACAGACCTTCACACAGACAAACAACAGCTCCACAGTCATTCACATAGACAAACGACAGCTCCACAGTCGTTCACACAGACAAACAACAGCTCCACAGTCCTTCACACAGACAAACTACAGCTCCTCAGTCCTTCACACAGACAAACGACAGCTCCACAGTCCTTCACACAGACAAACAAGAGCTCCACAGTCCTACACACAGACAAACAACAGCACCACAGTGCTTCACACAGACAAGCAACAGCTCCACAGTCTTTCACACAGACAAACAACAGCACCACAGTGCTTCACACAGACACGCAGCAGCTCCACAGTCCTTCACACAGATAAACAGCAGCACCACAGTCCTTCACACAAACAACAGCTCCACAGTCCTACACACAAACAACAGCTCCACAGCCCTTCACACAGACAAACGACGGCTCCACAGTCCTCACAGACAAACAACAGCTCCACAGTCCTTCACACAGAAAAACAGCTCCACAGTCATTCACACAGACAAACAATAGCTCCACAGTCATTCACACAGACAAACAACAGCTCCGCAGTCCTTCACACAGACAAACGACAGCTCTTCAGTCCTTCACACAGACAAACAGCTCCACAGTCGTTCACGCAAACAACAGCTCCACAGGCATTCACACAGGCAAACGACAACTCCTCAGTCCTTCACAGAGAAACAACAGCTCCACAGTCATTCACACAGACAAACAACAGCTCCACAGTCCTTCACACAGACAAACGACAGCTCCTCAGTCCTTCGCACAAACAGCTCCACAGTATTTCACACAGACAAACAACAGCTCCACAGTCCTTCAAACAGACAACAGCTCCACAGTGCTTCACACAGACAAACAACAGCTCTACACCCCTTCACACAGACAAACAAAAGCTCCACAGTCCTTCACACAGACAAACAACAGCTCCACAGTCCTTCACACAGACAACAGCTCCACAGTCCTTCACACAGACAAACGACAGCTCCACAGTCCTTCACACAGACAACAGCTCCACAGTCCTTCACACAGACAAACAACAGCTCCACAGTCCTTCACACAGACAAACAACAGCTACACAGTCCTTCACACAGACAACAGCTCCACAGTCGCTCACACAAACAATAGCTCCACAGTCCTTCACACAAACAACAGCTCCACAGTCCTTCACACAGACAAACAACAGCTCCCCAGTCCTTCACACAAACAACAGTATCACAGTCATTCACACAAACAACAGCTCCACAGTCCTTCACACAGACAAAGGACAGCTCCTCAGTCCTTCACACAGACAAACGGCTCCACAGTCGTTCACACAGACAAACAACAGCTCCACAGTCCTTCACACAGACAAACAACAGCTCCACAGCCCTTCACACAGACAAACGACAGCTCCTCAGTCCTTCACACGGACAACAGCTCCACAGACCTTCACACAGACAAACAACAGCTCCACAGTCATTCACATAGACAAACGACAGCTCCACAGTCCTTCACACACACAAACGACAGCTCCACAGTCCTTCACACAGACAAACAAGAGCTCCACAGTCCTTCACACAGACAAACGACAGCGCCTCAGTCCTTCACACAGACAACAGCTCCACAGTCCTTCACACAGACAACAGCTCCACAGTCCTTCACACAGACAAACAACAGCTCCGCAGTCCTTCACACAGACAAACAGCAGCACCACAGTCGTTCACACAGAAAACAGCTCCTCAGTCTTTCACACAAACAACAGCACCGCAGTCGTTCACACAGACAAACAACAGCTCCACAGCCCTTCACACAGACAAACGACAGCACCACAGTCCTTCACACAGACAAACAACAGCTCCACAGTCCTACACGCAGACAAACAACAGCACCACAGTGCTTCACACAGACAAGCACCAGCTCCACAGTCTTTCACACAGACAAACAACAGCACCACAGTGCTTCACACAGACAAGTAACAGCTCCACAGTCCTTCACACAGACAAACAACAGCACCACAGTCCTTCACACAGACAAACAACAGCTCCACAGTCCTACACACAGACAAACAACAGCTCCACAGTCCTTCACAAAGACAGCAGCTCCACAGTCCTTCACACAGACAAACAACAGCTCCGCAGTCCTTCACACAAACGACAGCTCCTCAGTCCTTCACACAAACAACAGCTCCACAGTCCTTCACACAGACAAACAACAGCACCACAGTCCTTCACACAGACAAACAACAGCTCCACAGTCCTTCACACAGACAAACTGTTGCACCACAGTCGTTCACACAGACAACAGCTCCACAGTCTTTCACACAGACAAACAACAGCACCACAGTCCTTCACACAGACAAACAACAGCTCCACAGCTTTTCACACAGAAAAACGACAGCACCACAGTGCTTCACACAGACAAGCAACAGCTCCACAGTCACACAGACAAACAACAGCACCACAGTCCTTCACACAGACAAACAACAGCTCCTCAGTCCTTCACACAGACAAACAACAGCTCCACATTCCTTCACACAGACAAACAACAGCTCCACATTCCTTCACACAGACAAGCAACAGCTGCACAGTCCTTCACACAGACAAACAACAGCACCACAGTCCTTCACACAGACAAACAACAGCTCCACAGTCCTACACACAGACAAACAACAGCTCCAAAATCCTTCACACAGACAAACAACAGCTCCACAGTCCTTCACACAGATAAACAACAGCTCCACAGTCCTTCACACAGACAAACGACAGCTCCACAGTCCTTCACACAGACAACAGCTCCACAGTCCTTCACACAGACAAACAACAGCTCCACAGTCCTTCACACAGACAACAGCTCCACAGTCGCTCACACAAACAATAGCTCCACAGTCCTTCACACAAACAACAGCTCCACTGTCCTTCACACAGACAAACAACAGCTCCACAGTCTTCACACAAACAACAGTTCCACAGTGATTCACACAGACAAAGAACAGCTCCACAGTCCTTCACACAGACAAACGGCTCCACAGTCGTTCACACAGACAAACAACAGCTCCTCAGTCCTTCACACAGACAACAGCTCCACAGCCCTTCACACAGACAAACGACAGCTCCTCAGTCCATCACATAGACAACAGCTCCACAGTCCTTCACACAGACAAACGACAGCTCCTCAGTACTTCACACAGACAACAGCTCCACAGACCTTCACACAGACAAACAACAGCTCCACAGTCATTCACACAGACAAACGACAGCTCCTCAGTACTTCACACAGACAACAGCTCCACAGACCTTCACACAGACAAACAACAGCTCCACAGTCATTCACATAGACAAACGACAGCTCCACAGTCCTTCACACAGACAAACAAGAGCTCCACAGTCCTTCACACAGACAAACTACAGCTCCTCAGTACTTCACACAGACAAACGACAGCTGCTCAGTCCTTCACACAAACAACAGCTCCACAGTCCTTCACACAGACAAACAACAGCACCACAGTCCTTCACACAGACAAACAACAGCTCCACAGCCCTTCACACAGACAAACGACAGCTCCACAGTCCTTCACACAGACAAACAGCAGCACCACAGTCGTTCACACAGACAACAGCTCCACAGTCTTTAACACAGACAAACAACAGCACCGCAGTCGTTCACACAGACAAACAACAGCTCCACAGCCCTTCACACAGACAAACAACAGCACCACAGTGCTTCACACAGACAAGCAACAGCTCCACATTCTTTCACACAGACAAACAACAGCACCACAGTGCTTCACACAGACAAGCAACAGCTCCACAGTCCTTCACACAGACAAACAACAGCACCACAGTCCTTCACACAGACAAACAACAGCTCCACAGTCCTTCACACAGACAAGCAACAGCTCCACAGTCCTTCACACAGACAAACAACAGCTCCACAGTCCTTCACACAGACAAACAACAGCTCCACATTCCTTCACACAGACAAGCAACAGCTCCACAGTCCTTCACACAGACAAACAACAGCACCACAGTCCTTCACACAGACAAACAACAGGACCACAGTCCTTCACACAGACAAACAACAGCACCACAGTCCTTCACACAGACAAACGACAGCTCTACAGTCCTTCACACAGACAAATGACAGCTCCACAGTCCTTCACACAGACAAACAACAGCTCCACAGTCCTTCACACACACAAACGACAGCGCCTCAGTCCTTCACACAGACAACAGCTTCACAGTCCTTCACACAGACAACAGCTCCACAGTCCTTCACACAGACAAACAACAGCTCCGCAGTCCTTCACACAGACAAACGACGGTTCCTCAGTCCTTCACACAAACAACAGCTCCACAGTCCTTCGCACAGACAAACAACAGCACCACAGTCCTTCACACAGTCAAACAACAGCTCCACAGCCCTTCACACAGACAAACGACATCTCCACAGTCCTTCACACAGACAAACAGCAGCACCACAGTCGGTCACACAGACAACAGATCCACAGTCTTTCACACAGACAAACAACAGCACCGCAGTCGTTCACACAGACAAACAACAGCTCCACAGCCCTTCACACAGACAAACGACAGCACCACAGTCCTTCACACAGACAAACAACAGCTCCACAGTCCTACACACAAACAACCGCACCACAGTGCTTCACACAGACAAGCAACAGCTCCACAGTCTTTCACACAGACAAACAACAGCACCACAATGCTTCACACAGACAAACAACATCTCCACAGTCTTTCACACAGACAAACAACAGCACAATCCTTCACACAGACAAACAACAGCTCCACAGTCCTACACACAGACAAACAACAGCTCCACAGTCCTTCACACAGACAAGCAACAGCTCCACAGTCTTTCACACAGACAAACAACAGCACCACAGTCCTTCACACAGACAAACAACAGCTCCACAGTCCTTCACACAGACAACAGCTCCACAGTCCTTCACACAGACAACAGCTCCACAGTCCTTCACACAGACAAACAACAGCTCCGCAGTCCTTCACACAGACAAACGACAGCTCCTCAGTCCTTCACTCAAACAACAGCTCCACAGTCCTTCACACAGACAACAGCTCCACAGTCTTTCACACAGACAGACAACAGCACCGCAGTCGTTCACACAGACAAACAACAGCTACACAGCCCTTCACACAGACAAACGACAGCACCACAGTCCTTCACACAGACAAACAACAGTTCCACAGTCCTACAGACAGACAAACAACAGCACCACAGTGCTTCACACAGACAAGCAACAGCTCCACAGTCTTTCACACAGACAAACAACAGCACCACAGTGCTTCACACAGACACGCAACAGCTCCACAGTCCTTCACACAGACAAACAGCAGCACCACAGTCCTTCACACAAACAACAGCTCCACAGTCCTACACTCAGACAATCAACAGCTCCACAGTCCTTCACACAGACAAGCAACTGCTCCACAGTCCTTCACACAGACAAACAACAGCACCACAGTCCTTCACACAGACAAACAACAGCTCCACAGTCCTTCACACAGACAAGCAACAGCTCCACAGTCCTTCACACAGAAAAACAACAGCACCACAGTCCTTCACACAGACAAACAACAGCTCCACAGTCCTACACACAGACAAACAACAGCTCCACAATCCTTCACACAAACAGCGGCACCACAGTCCTTCACACAGACAAACAACAGCACCACAGTCCTTCACACAGACAAACAACAGCACCACATTCCTTCACACAGACAAACGACAGCTCCATAGTCCTTCACACAGACAAACGACAGCTCCACAGTCCTTCACACAGACAAACAACAGCTCCACAGTCCTTCACACAGACAAACAACAGCTCCACAGTCCTTCACGCAGACAAACAACAGCACCACAGTCCTTCACACAGACAAACAACAGCACCACAATCCTTCACACAGACAAACAACAGCACCACAGTCGTTCACACAGACAAACAACAGCACCACAGTCCTTCACACAGTCAAACAACAGCAGCATAGTCCTTCACACAGACAAACAACAGCACCACAGTCCTTCACGCAGACAAACAAGAGCACCACAGTCCTTCAGACAGGCAAACAACAGCTCCACAGTCCTTCACACAGACAAACAACAGCACCACAGTCCTTCACACAGACAACAGCACCACAGTCCTTCACACAGTCAAACAACAGCACCACAGTCCTTCACACAGACAACAGCACCACAGTCCTTCACGCAGACAAACAACAGCACCACAGTCCTTCACACAGACAAACAACAGCACCACAGTCTTTCACACAGACAAACAACAGCACCACAGTCTTTCACACAGACAAACAACAGCACCACAGTCTTTCACACAGACAAACAGCACCACAGTCCTTCACACAGACAAACAACAGCACCACAGTCCTTCACACAGACAAACAACAGCACCACAGTCCTTCACACAGACAAACAACAGCACCACAGTCCTTCACACAGACAAACAACAGCTCCACAGTCCTTCACACAGTCAAACAACAGCACCACAGTCCTTCACACAGACAAACAACAGCACCACAGTCCTTCACGCAGACAAACAACAGCACCACAGTCCTTCACACAGACAAACAACAGCACCACAGTCCTTCACACAGACAAACAACAGCACCACAGTCTTTCACACAGACAAACAACAGCACCACAGTCCTTCACACAGACAAACAACAGCACCACAGTCTTTCACACAGACAAACAACAGCACCACAGTTCTTCACACAAACAACAGCACCATAGTCCTTCACACAGTCAAACAACAGCACCACAGTCCTTCACACAGACAAACAACAGCACCACAGTCCTTCACACAGACAAACAACAGCTCCACAGTCCTTCACACAGACAAACAACAGCACCACAGTCTTTCACACAGACAAACAACAGCTCCACAGTCCTTCACACAGACAAACAACAGCACCACAGTCTTTCACACAGACAAACAACAGCTCCACAGTCGTTCACACACACCGTGATTAATATACATCATACCTCACAGATACATATCACATACCCCGTTTGTTCTCATTGTTTCTTACAGGTAAATATTAAGAACATGGACGTCAAGACTCTTCAAGGTCACATCACCCAGTCAGATGTTTCCATTCACTGTTAAGTCACTGCAGGTTATATCTCTATAATGGAGGGAAGTTATATCGTATTTATTTTAGATGAAGCTGCTGAGTTATATACCACAGTGACTTATTAGTAAGACACATGTGCAACAGTTAGGGAGTTTTATTCTGCAGTGTTTCGCCTATACACTAGACTTCATCAGTCGAGTACAGAGAAGGTAGCACAAGCATTATAGATGTAAGGAATATGTAATGAGTTCATCACCCTTGACATAGTTTAGAGGTGGTTAGTCCCTCAGCCTGGGGAGAGTATTGCTCATGGTCCGGAACAATGTGAACGTGAAGTAATAGCTTGGATACTTGTATACTCGCTAATACCCCATCCTCCCACGGTGACGACTACCACACTCCCACGGGAAAGACACCCTCCCCGGGAAAGACCCTGACTACCAGGGGAAAGACGAAATTCTCACTCCCCACCCTCACAGACCCCGTCACAGACCGGACCACGGGGACGTTGACCCCCATGGGAGGGTGGTGGTCTTCACCATGGGAAGGCGGTGGTCTTCACCATGGGAGGGTGGTGGTTTTCACCATGGGAGGGTGGTGGTCTTCACCATGGGAGGGTGGTGGTCTTCACCATGGGAGGGTGGTGGTCTTCACCATGGGAGGGTGGTGGTCTTCACCATGGGAGGGTGGTGGTCTTCACCATGGGAGGGTGGTGGTCTTCACCATGGGAAGGCGTTGGTCTTCACCATGGGAGGGTGGTGGTCTTCACCATGGGAGGGTGGTGGTCTTCACAATGGCAGGGTGGTGGTCTTTACCATTGGAGTGTAGTGGTCTTCACCATGGGAGTGTGGTGGTCTTCACCATCGGAGGGTGGTGGTCTTCACCATGGGAGGGTGGAGGTCTTCACCATAGGTGGGTGGTGGTCTTCACTATGGGAGGGTGGTGATCTTCACTATGGGAGGGTGGTGGTCTTCACCATGGGAGGGTGGTGGTCTTCACCATGGGAGCGTGGTGATCTTCACTATTGAAGGGTGGTGGTCTTCACTATGGGAGGGTGGTGGTCTTCACCATGGGAGGGTGTTGGTCTTCACCATGGGAGGGCGGTGGTCTTCACCATGGGAGGGTGGTGGTCTTCACCATGGGAGGGTGGTGGTCTTCACCATGGGAGGGTGGTAGTCTTTACCATGGGAGTGTAGTGGTCTTCACCATCGGAGGGTGGTGGTCTTCACCATGGGAGTGTGGAGGTCTTCACCATGAAAGGGTGGTGATCTTCACTATGGGAGGGTGGTGATCTTCACCATGGGAGGGTTGTGGTCTTCACCATGGGAGGGTGGTGGTCTTCACCATGGGAGGGTGTTGCTCTTCACCATGGAAGGGTGGTGGTCTTCACCATGGGAGAGCGGTAGTCTTCACCGTGGGAGGGTGGTGGTTTTCACCATGGAAGGGTGGGGGTCTTCACCATGGGAGGGCGGTGGTCTTCACCGTGGGAGGGTGGTGGTCTTCACAATGGAAGGGTGGTGGTCTTCACCATAGGAGGGTGGTGGTCTTCACCATGGGAGGGTGGTGGTCTTCACCATGGGAGGGTGGTGGTCTTCACCATGGGAAGGTGGTAGTCTTCACCATGGGAGGGTTTTGGTCTTCACCATGGGAGGGTGGTAGTCTTCACCATGGGAGGGTGGTGATCTTCACCATGGGAGGATGGTGGTCTTCACCATGAGAGGGCGGTGGTCTTCACCATGGGAGGGTGGTGGTCTTCACCATAGGAGGGTGGTGGTCTTCACCATGGGAGGGTGGTGATCTTCACCATTTGAGGGTGGTGGTCTTCACCATGGGAGGGTGGTGGTCTTCACCATGGGAGGGTGGTGGTCTTCACCATGGGAGGGTGGTGGTCTTCACCATGGGAGGGTGGTGGTCTTCACCATGGGAGGGTGGTGGTCTTCACCATGGGAGGGTGGTGGTCTTCACCATGGGAGGGTGGTGGTCTTCACCATGGGAGGGTGGTGGTCTTCACCATGGGAGGGTGGTGGTCTTCACCATGGGAGGGTGGTGATCTTCGCCATGGGAGGGTGGTGATCTTCACCATGGGAGGGTGGTGATCTTCGCCATGGGAGGGTGGTGGTCTTCACCATGGGAGGGTGGTGGTCTTCACCATGGGAGGGTGGTGGTCTTCACCATGGGAGGGTGGTGGTCTTCACCATGGGAGGGTGGTGGTCTTCACCATGGGAGGGTGGTGGTCTTCACCATGGGAGAGTGGTGGTCTTCACCATGGGAGGATGGTGGTCTTCACCATGGGAGGGTGGTGGTCTTCACCATGGCAGGGTTGTGGTCTTCACCATGGGAGGGTGGTGGTCTTTACCATGGGAGGGCGGTGGTCTTCACTATGAGAATGTGCTGGTCTTCACAATGGGAGGGTGGTGGTCTTCACCATGGAAGGGTTGTGGTCTTCACCATGGGAGGGCGGTGGTCTTCACCGTGGGAGGGTGGTGGTCTTCACCATGGAAGGGTGGTGGTCTTCACCATGGGCGGGCGGTGGTCTTCACCGTGGGAGGGTGGTGGTCTTCACAATGGAAGGGTGGTGGTCTTCACCATGGGAGGGTGGTGGTCTTCAGCATGGGAGGGTGGTGATCTTCACCATGGGAGGGTGGTGGTCTTCACCATGGGAAGGTGGTAGTCTTCACCATGTTAGGGTTTTGGTCTTCACCATGGGAGGGTGGTGGTCTTCACCATGGGAGGGTGGTGATCTTCACCATGGGAGGGTGGTGGTCTTCACCATGGGAGGGTGGTGGTCTTCACCATGGGAGGGTGGTGGTCTTCACCATGGGAGGGTGGTGTTCTTCACCATGAGAGGGCGGTGGTCTTCACCATGGGAGGGTGGTGGTCTTCACCATGGGAGGGTGGTGGTCTTCACCATGGGAGGGTGGTGGTCTTCACCATGGGAGGGTGGTGGTCTTCACCATGGGAGGGTGGTGGTCTTCACCATGGGAGGGTGGTGATCTTCACCATGGGAGGGTGGTGGTCTTCACCATGGGAGGGTGGTGGTCTTCACCATGGGAGGGTGGTGGTCTTCACCATGGGAGGGTGGTGATCTTCACCATGGGAGGGTGGTGATCTTCACCATGGGAGGGTGGTGGTCTTCACCATGGGAGGGTGGTGGTCTTCACCATGGGAGGGTGGTGGTCTTCACCATGGGAGGGTGGTGGTTTTCACCATGGGAGGGTGGTGGTCTTCACCATGGGAGGGTGGTGATCTTCACCATGGGAGGGTGGTGGTCTTCACCATGGAGGGTGGTGGTCTTCACCATGGGAGGGTGGTGGTCTTCACCATGGGAGGGTGGTGGTCTTCACCATGGGAGGGTGGTGGTCTTCACCATGGGAGGGTGGTGATCTTCACCATGGGAGGGTGGTGGTCTTCACCATGGGAGGGTGGTGGTCTTCACCATGGGAGGGTGGTGGTCTTCACCATGGGAGGGTGGTGGTCTTCACCATGGGTGGGTGGTGGTCTTCACCATGGGAGGGTGGTGGTCTTCACCATGGGAGGGTGGTGGTCTTCACCATGGGAGGGTGGTGGTCTTCACCATGGGAGGGTGGTGGTCTTCACCATGGGAGGGTGGTGATCTTCACCATGGGAGGGTGGTGGTCTTCACCATGGGAGGGTGGTGGTCTTCACCATGGGAGGGTGGTGATCTTCACCATGGGAGGGTGGTGGTCTTCACCATGGGAGGGTGGTGGTCTTCACCATGGGAGGGTGGTGGTCTTCACCATGGGAGGGTGGTGATCTTCACCATGGGAGGGTGGTGGTCTTCACCATGGGAGGGTGGTGGTCTTCACCATGGGTGGGTGGTGATCTTCACCATGGGAGGGTGGTGGTCTTCACCATGGGAGGGTGGTGGTCTTCACCATGGGAGGGTGGTGGTCTTCACCATGGGTGGGTGGTGATCTTCACCATGGGAGGGTGGTGGTCTTCACCGTGGGAGGGTGGTGGTCTTCACCATGGGTGGGTGGTGATCTTCACCATGGGAGGGTGGTGGTCTTCACCATGGGAGGGTGGTGGTCTTCACCATGGGTGGGTGGTGATCTTCACCATGGGAGGGTGGTGGTCTTCACCATGGGAGGGTGGTGGTCTTCACCATGGGAGGGTGGTGGTCTTCACCATGGGTGGGTGGTGATCTTCACCATGGGAGGGTGGTGGTCTTCACCATGGGAGGGTGGTGATCTTCACCATGGGTGGGTGGTGATCTTCACCATGGGAGGGTGGTGGTCTTCACCATGGGTGGGTGGTGGTCTTCACCATGGGTGGGTGGTGATCTTCACCATGGGAGGGTGGTGGTCTTCACCATGGGAGGGTGGTGATCTTCACCATGGGTGGGTGGTGATCTTCACCATGGGAGGGTGGTGGTCTTCACCATGGGAGGGTGGTGATCTTCACCATGGGAGGGTGGTGGTCTTCACCATGGGAAGGTGGTAGTCTTCACCATGTTAGGGTTTTGGTCTTCACCATGGGAGGGTGGTAGTCTTCACCATGGGAGGGTGGTGATCTTCACCATGGGAGGGTGGTGATCTTCACCATGGGAGGGCGGTGGTCTTCACCATGGGAGGGCGGTGGTCTTCACCATGGGAGGGCGGTGGTCTTCACCATGAGAGGGCGGTGGTCTTCACCATGGGAGGGTGGTGGTCTTCACCATGGGAGGGTGGTGGTCTTCACCATGGGAGGGTGGTGGTCTTCACCATGGGAGGGTGGTGGTCTTCACCATGGGAGGGTGGTGGTCTTCACCATGGGAGGGTGGTGGTCTTCACCATGGGAGGGTGGTGATCTTCACCATGGGAGGGTGGTGGTCTTCACCATGGGAGGGTGGTGGTCTTCACCATGGGAGGGTGGTGGTCTTCACCATGGGAGGGTGGTGCTCTTCACCATGGGCGGGTGGTGGTCTTCACCATGGGAGGGTGGTGGTCTTCACCATGGGAGGGTGGTGGTCTTCACCATGGGAGGGTGGTGGTCTTCACCATGGGAGGGTGGTGATCTTCACCATGGGAGGGTGGTGGTCTTCACCATGGGAGGGTGGTGGTCTTCACCATGGGAGGGTGGTGGTCTTCACCATGGGAGGGTGGTGGTCTTCACCATGGGAGGGTGGTGGTCTTCACCATGGGAGGGTGGTGGTCTTCACCATGGGAGGGTGGTGGTCTTCACCATGGGAGGGTGGTGGTCTTCACCATGGGAGGGTGGTGGTCTTCACCATGGGAGGGTGGTGATCTTCACCATGGGAGGGTGGTGGTCTTCACCATGGGAGGGTGGTGGTCTTCACCATGGGAGGGTGGTGGTCTTCACCATGGGAGGGTGGTGGTCTTCACCATGGGTGGGTGGTGGTCTTCACCATGGGAGGGTGGTGGTCTTCACCATGGGAGGGTGGTGGTCTTCACCATGGGAGGGTGGTGGTCTTCACCATGGGAGGGTGGTGGTCTTCACCATGGGAGGGTGGTGATCTTCACCATGGGAGGGTGGTGGTCTTCACCATGGGAGGGTGGTGGTCTTCACCATGGGAGGGTGGTGATCTTCACCATGGGAGGGTGGTGGTCTTCACCATGGGAGGGTGGTGGTCTTCACCATGGGAGGGTGGTGATCTTCACCATGGGAGGGTGGTGGTCTTCACCATGGGAGGGTGGTGGTCTTCACCATGGGTGGGTGGTGATCTTCACCATGGGAGGGTGGTGGTCTTCACCATGGGAGGGTGGTGGTCTTCACCATGGGAGGGTGGTGGTCTTCACCATGGGTGGGTGGTGCTCTTCACCATGGGAGGGTGGTGGTCTTCACCGTGATAGGGTGGTGGTCTTCACCATGGGTGGGTGGTGATCTTCACCATGGGAGGGTGGTGGTCTTCACCATGGGAGGGTGGAGGTCTTCACCATGGGAGGGTGGTGGTCTTCACCATGGGTGGGTGGTGATCTTCACCATGGGAGGGTGGTGGTCTTCACCATGGGTGGGTGGTGATCTTCACCATGGGTGGGTGGTGGTCTTCACCATGGGAGGGTGGTGGTCTTCACCATGGGAGGGTGGTGATCTTCACCATGGGTGGGTGGTGGTCTTCACCATGGGAGGGTGGTGGTCTTCACCATGGGAGGGTGGTGATCTTCACCATGGGTGGGTGGTGGTCTTCACCATGGGTGGGTGGTGATCTTCACCATGGGAGGGTGGTGGTCTTCACCATGGGTGGGTGGTGATCTTCACCATGGGAGGGTGGTGGTCTTCACCATGGGAGGGTGGTGATCTTCACCATGGGTGGGTGGTGATCTTCACCATGGGAGGGTGGTGGTCTTCACCATGGGAGGGTGGTGGTCTTCACCATGGGTGGGTGGTGATCTTCACCATGGGAGGGTGGTGGTCTTCACCATGGGAGGGTGGTGGTCTTCACCATGGGTGGGTGGTGATCTTCACCATGGGTGGGTGGTGATCTTCACCATGGGAGGGTGGTGGTCTTCACCATGGGAGGGTGGTGATCTTCACCATGGGTGGGTGGTGATCTTCACCATGGGTGGGTGGTGATCTTCACCATGGGAGGGTGGTGGTCTTCACCATGGGAGGGTGGTGGTCTTCACCATGGGAGGGTGGTGGTCTTCACCATGGGTGGGTGGTGGTCTTCACCATGGGAGGGTGGTGATCTTCACCATGGGTGGGTGGTGATCTTCACCATGGGAGGGTGGTGGTCTTCACCATGGGAGGGTGGTGGTCTTCACCATGGGAGGGTGGTGATCTTCACCATGGGTGGGTGGTGATCTTCACCATGGGAGGGTGGTGGTCTTCACCATGGGAGGGTGGTGGTCTTCACCATGGGAGGGTGGTGATCTTCACCATGGGTGGGTGGTGGTCTTCACCATGGGAGGGTGGTGGTCTTCACCATGGGAGGGTGGTGATCTTCACCATGGGTGGGTGGTGGTCTTCACCATGGGTGGGTGGTGATCTTCACCATGGGAGGGTGGTGATCTTCACCATGGGTGGGTGGTGATCTTCACCATGGGTGGGTGGTGGTCTTCACCATGGGAGGGTGGTGGTCTTCACCATGGGAGGGTGGTGATCTTCACCATGGGTGGGTGGTGGTCTTCACCATGGGTGGGTGGTGATCTTCACCATGGGAGGGTGGTGGTCTTCACCATGGGTGGGTGGTGATCTTCACCATGGGAGGGTGGTGGTCTTCACCATGGGAGGGTGGTGGTCTTCACCATGGGTGGGTGGTGATCTTCACCATGGGTGGGTGGTGATCTTCACCATGGGAGGGTGGTGGTCTTCACCATGGGAGGGTGGTGATCTTCACCATGGGAGGGTGGTGGTCTTCACCATGGGAGGGTGGTGATCTTCACCATGGGTGGGTGGTGGTCTTCACCATGGGAGGGTGGTGATCTTCACCATGGGAGGGTGGTGATCTTCACCATGGGAGGGTGGTGGTCTTCACCATGGGAGGGTGGTGGTCTTCACCATGGGAGGGTGGTGGTCTTCACCATGGGTGGGTGGTGGTTGGAGGCAGTTTTAAAGTTATCTTAGTAACTTCATTTTATTATATTTTTTTATTAACTTTCGTATCTGTTTAGGTTCAAAACTTGACTAAGTTAGTCAACTTAGACTTAAGTACAAGTTTAGTAATCTTAGGCCTACCTTAGCTTTTTATTTTGTATAGGCTTATCGTTCGGTATTAGCAAAAAAAAATTATCTGTGTTTGTTTGTGTGTGTGTGTGTGTGTGTGTGTGTGTGTGTGTGTGTGTGTGTGTGTGTGTGTGTGTGTGTATGTGTGTGCGCGTGCGTGTGTGTGGTGTGTGTACTCATTTGTACTCACCTATTTGTGGTTGCAAGGGTCGATTCATAGCTCCTGGGCCTGATTCTTCACTGATTGCTACTAGATCCTCTCCATGAGCTTTATCAAACCTCAACTTAAAACTATATGGTTCAAGCCTCCACTACATCACTTGCTAAGCTATTCCACTTCCTGACAACTCTATGACTGAAAAAATACTTCCTAACATCCCTTTGACTCTTAAGTCTTCAATTTCCAATTGCGACCCCTTGTTTCTGTGTCCCATCTCTGGAACATTTTGTCTTTGTCCACTTTGTCTATTCCTCGCAGTATTTTATATGTCATTGTCATGTCTCCCTGACCCTCCTGTCCTCCAGTGTCGTCAGGCCGCTTTCCCTTAACCTTTCTTCGTAGGACAATCCCATTAGCTCTGGGACTAGTCTTATTGCAAAGCTTTGCACTTGCTCAAACTTCTTGATGTGCTTGACCAGGTGTGGATTCCAGACATGTGCTGCTTATTCCAATATGGGTTTGGCGTATATAGTGTACAGTCTTGAACGATTCCTTACTGAGTTATCGGAACGCTATCCTCAGGTTTGCAAGACGCCTCAGATGAGCTCGGTATTATACTCGCCCTAAGATTTTTTTGCTTGAGTGAGGTTTGCAGTCTTTGGCCACCTAGACTATACTGTGCCTGCGGTCTTCTTTGCCCTTCCCAGATCTTCGTGGCTTTGCATTTGGCTAGGTTAAATTCAAGGAGCCAGTTGTTGGACCAGGCTTGTAGCCTGTCCAGGTCCTGCCTGATCCTCTACCGATTTGTTTCTCATCATTAACTTCACATCATCTGTAAACAAGAACACCTTTGAGTCTGTCCCTTCCGTTACGTCATTTACATATACCAAAAACAGCACAGGTCCTAGAACTGACCCCTGTGGAACCCGCTCGTTACAGGCGCCCACTCTGACACCTCGTCATGTACCATAACTCATTGATGTCACCCTGTCTTATATTTTCTGATCCATTACAGTTCTTTTCCTGTTATGCGTGCCTGATCCTCTAGCTTTTGCACTACTTTCTTGTGAGGAACTGTGTCGAAGGCCTTCTTGTAGTCCAAGAAAATGCAATTTACCCACTCCGTTCTCTGTCGTGTCTTACTTCGGTCACATTTGTGTGTGTATGTTAAACTTGCACTCACCACGTCCTTATTGAGGTTTATCCATTTTCTAACTACCCTGATACTGAGAAATACTTCCTAACATCCCTTTGTCTCATCTGTGCCTTTAACTTCCAGCTGTCTGTCTGTGTTCGTTTTAGTGTATGTCTGTGTGACTTGTGAATGCCAACGAGGTAAGTTGATGCATAAAACTAGGCAACGCATCCACGACTATTCACTGAATCGCTGTCACTGCAGCATCCCCTCTCCTTCTCCCTCTGCGGCACTGTTTTCTTAATTTTGTACCCAATATTTGCCATGGTTTGCACCATAATGCAGAATGTTTATATGCAGTGCATCTAAAATCACCTATATTCACTTCGTATTATTGAATATCAATAACAATTTTATATAGACTGATTTCCTTCGAGCTGCAGTAAGGAAAACAGACCTCACTGAGCAGGCGAAGATGGCAAATTTGGCTTAAAAATCACAGGTGCAATGTTGTGGAAAACGTAACAATGTATCAAGACCTTGCTGTGCTTGGATACAAATATTTACCCGTCATGAAAATCCTGAGGGAAGGAAATATGTGTCCTCCTCTGGTAACTAAGTAAGCACTTTCCCCTCAGTTACATATTCCTTTCATCAGTTTTTAGATAATACCTGTATAGTAATCAACAATAAAATACAAAGTATTGCTTCTCATTGTTCTAAGCAACACTTCTTTCTAAACTATAATATGCATTAGTTTTTTCTTAAATGTGTGTGTGTGTGTGTGTGTGTGTGTGTGTGTGTGTGTGTGTGTGTGTGTGTGTGTGTGTGTGTACTTACCCATATATGGTTTTAGGAGCCGAGTATCATCTCTTGGCCCCGCCTCTTCCTAATAGCGGCTGGGTTCAATCCTGGCTTCTAGATCCTTATCATTCTTCTTCTTAATGCTACGTGTGGATCCTGCCTCTTCCACTCCACTGACTAGGTCATTCCATTCCTGACTACTCTAAGATTTAAGAAATGCTCTCTCATCTGAGTTTTCAACTTCTAGCTGTGACCTTGTATTTATTTCCCGTCTCACAAACAATCTGTCATTAGGTTTAGCGCCTTATCCTCACCTCCTAAGACATACCCCTTAACTCCGGGATTAGTCTTGTTGCAACCCTCTACATCTCTGCTGCTCTAACATCGGCCCCGTTACCAGACGAAGAGCAAGCTACCTAAATTCCTCTTCTTACCTCTACACAACTAATACATCTGAAGGAACATCCTCAGATCTAGGGGAAAAACACAGGAAAAGCAGCACTAAAAACTACAGCAAGACTCACAAGAACCCAGGTGAAGAGAGTATTATTCTAGCATCTTCCTTCATGGCGTCTCTCCTCCTGCTTGTTTCGCCTCTGACTACCAGACTATGGCTGCCATCCTAAACGACGACTCCTGCCTCAACCAAACTTTGATGAAACCATGAAGGAATTTCCAAGGGTTACCAAAGTCTTCATGGACCAAGGTGGAGTAATAAACACCTTATCCCAAAACCTACCAACCCTCCAAGTCTCCTTGCTGTATAGCCCTTGTGGCTTAGCGCTTCTTTTTGATTATAATAATAATCCAAGACTCCTACATAAAGCTTAAAAGCAATCAAACCTTCCCCATTATTAAGACTGCTGTTGTGGAGCTCAAGCCTGACATTTTAGAACAATTAATTGATATAGAAGTGAAAGCAACGGTCATTTAACTGAAATTATTTGTTCACTAAGGTTGACGACATTAAGAAAGGAAAATTCTCGCATGGATGTGCAGTTCCCTGACGTCCAACCAAACCACAAAGACTAAATAATTGAGCAACAACAACTTTCAGATGCTGTTGTTGATAACTCATTTCCCCGGCTAGATCTATTTCTCAAGATTCCTGTCTTGAGACCAGACTTCAACTTATTAACAATCAACTTTACGTAAATTAACGGAGCGATGAAGTTGAGCACGATAGATAAGTAAAGCGAACGAGAAAAGTAATGTTCGAAAAATGACCGAATTCAGTCTTCCTTAAGAATGTAGGACGAGGTATATGTTAATGTGCCTAGCAAAGCAAAGACAGAACCTTCTGTATATGCTAAGCAAACTCTGACTGGAGAGAAAAATCCAACAGTGTTTTATGAGGCAATGTGCAACTGTGAGAATATTAGCTAGAGAGCTAACAAAAATGATCAACAATATTGATAAGTGATGCTGGGCGGTCCCAGTCAGAACAATATGCAGTATATACCCATTAATCTCCATGTACAGTGTTATGTACCCATTAATCTCCATGTACAGTGTTATGTACCCATTAATCTCCATGTACAGTGTTATGTACCCATTAATCTCCATGTACAGTGTTATGTACCCATTAATCTCCATGTACAGTGTTATGTACCCATTAATCTCCATGTACAGTGTTATGTACCCATTAATCTCCATGTACAGTGTTATGTACCCATTAATCTCCATGTACAGTGTTATGTACCCATTAATCTCCATGTACAGTGTTATGTACCCATTAATCTCCATGTGCAGTGTTATGTACCCACAATTAGCAACAGTTTGTCATTGTGTTATTCCTTGATCTCTTAACACTCATACCATTCCACTTACCATATACCTACTTTCAAAAGATAATTTCTCAATATATCTCGTTACCCATCCACCATCTTCAGTGATTTACCTATATCTCACTGAACTGTGATAATAAGTGTTTATCTAAAATAATTTGTTCCTGCATACAGTACTTAATACAATACATACAGTATACTTAATACAATACATACAGTATACTAATACAATACATACAGTGTACTTAATACAATACATACAGTATACTTAATACAATACATACAGTACTTAAGGATCATATGGTTCAGTGGATAAGGGCATCGTGTGTTTTCGCCCACCATGAGGCAGGCCGAAGCAGCATGGGTTCGAGTCCTTGGCTAGTGCAGTGTTGTTACTGAACAATACATAGAGTATTTAATACAGTACATACAGTACATACAGTACTTAATACAGTACATACAGTACTTAATACAGTACATACAGTACTTAATACAATACATACAGTACTTAATACAATACATACAGTACTTAATACAATACATACAGTACTTAATATAATAGATATACAGTACTTAATACAATTCAAGCAAGAATCATTCTCATTCTTCCCTTTGTTAACATTTTTTTCCTCCTGTGCACCATCGGGTGCTAAATTTAATATATAATTTTTATCTGTTTTCTTTTTCTTTCTTACAAACTGCCTTTCATAATTACTTCTAAAACTCATTACGTTATTTCACTAATCAAACTCGTCATTAAATATTCATTGGTACTTTTTTCATAAGGGAATTTGTATTTTTATCTTCATCCTCAAAATTCTCAATAATTTTTATTACCGAGATTATTTACATTTATAAGTTTACTATTAGTAACAGTCTATTTTATAAGTGCATTTACAGCGTTATTTAGTATTTGTGATACTGTATTATTTAGTATACTGTTCTACACTAAACAATATAGTATACTATTGTACACTAAATGCAGTATACTATTGTATACTAAATAATACAGTATATTGTTGTATACTAAATAATACAGTTTACTATTGTACATTAAATAATACAGTATACTATTGTACACTTATACAGTATGCTATTGTACACTGAAGAGTACAGTATACTGCTGTACATTAAACAATACAGTATACTGCTGTACGCTATATAATACAGTATAATATAGTACACTAAATACAGAAGGCTATTGTACACTAAACAATACAGTATACTACTGTACACTAAATAATACATTTCAGTATACCATTGTATACTGTATTATTTAAGAACTATTATTTTTCAGAGTCAGTTTTTCAAAATTTACTTTTGAAGATTTATTATCTCTTAGTTTATTTGTAAAAATTAGTGTGTCACTTTGAAAGTGGGTAAAGCAGCAGGGACTGAGGCGATCAAAACAGAAATAAATGTTAACAGCAGGTGGTGACGTAGTTTTGGCATGATTGGTGTTTTTAGTAAGTGTATGTAAGAAGGGAAGGTACGTAGGGATTGGCAGAGAGCACGCATAGTACCTTGATATAAAGGCAAGGGGACAAAAGAGTGAGTATAAGAATTAAAAGGCAATAGTCTTGTTGAGTATACCTGGTAAGGTGTATGGTAGAGTTATTAATGAAAGAATTAAGAGTAACACAGAGCAGGATCGTAGATAAATAAGGAGGCTTTAGGAAGGATAGGGAATGTGTTAATCAAGTATTTACAATGAAGCATATTAGTAAACAGCATTTAGATAACGGGTAAGGAGGCTTTCGTTGTATTTATACATTCGGAAAAGGTATATGACTGGGTGGATAGGGAGAGCAATGTGGCAGATGTGGTAGGTTAATGAAAGCAGCTAAGAGTTTTTACTAAGATAGTGAAGCTCAGGTTAGAGTATGTGGGAGAGAGAGAGAGATTATTTTCCAGTACAAGTAGGCCTTACACAGGGATGTGTGATGTCATGGTTGTTCGATATATTTATAGATGGGTTTGTAAGAGAAGCGAATGCTCGGGAGTTGGGAAGAGGTGTAGGATTAAAAGATATTCGTACACAAAGTGGGAGTTGTCACAGTTGCTTTTTGCTGATGACACTGTGCTTTTGAGAGATTCTTGAGAGAGGTTCCAGAGGTTGGTGGGCGAAATTGGGAGAGTATGTAAAAGAAGCAAACTAAAAGTGAACATAGGAAAGAATAAGGTAACAAGGATAACATGTTTAGGTAATGAGAGACTGGATTGGAGGGAGGGAGTATGGAGGAAATGAATGTGTTCAGATATTTGGGAGTGGACTTGTTGCAGATGGATCTATGAAAGACAAGGTAAACCATAGAATTGACGAGGGGTAAAGTTGAGTGGTGCACTGAGGAATCTGTGTAAACAAAGAGCATTATCCATGGAGGCAAAGAGAGGGAATGTATGAGAGCAAAGTGGTACCAACACTCTTAAATGAATGTGAAGCATGGGCTGTAAATGTTGCAACAAGGAGGAGGCTGGAGGCAGTGGTGATGTCATGTCTGAGGGCAATGTGTGGTGTGAATATAATGTAGAGAATTCGTAGTTTGGAAATTAGAAGGAGGTGCAGAGTTGCTAAAAGTATTATCCAGAGGGCTGAGGAGGAGTTGTTGAGGTGGTTCGGACATTCAGAGAGGATGGAACAAAATAAAATGACTTAGCATATAAATCTATAGTGAAAGGAAGGCGGGGTAGGGGTCGGCCTACGAAAGGTTGGAAGGACAGGGTAATGGAGGTTTCGTGTGCGAAGGGGCTTAGACTTCCAGCAAGCGTGTGTGAGCGTGTTAGGAGCGAGTGGAGCCAAATGACTTTTATGACTTGACGTGCTGTTGGAGTGTGAGCAAGGTAACATGAAGGGATTCAGGGAAACCAATCAGCCGGACTTGAATCCTGGAGGTGGGTAGTACAGTGTCTGCACCCTGAAGGAGAGGTGGAGATGTATTGCATTTTTTGAAGTGTAGTGTCAACACGCCTCTGGGAAGGCAGTGATGGAGTGAGTGATGATGAGAGTGTTTCTTCTTTTTCGGGTAACCCTGCCTCAGTGGGTAACTGCCGATGTGTCAATAAAACAAAAATGACCTACATTTTAGTAACCATGGATTGTATATTTTACTTGTTAACAATTATGTTATATACAATCCATTGAAATTAGTTTCCCAAGCTAACATCGTAGATTCATCGTGCTAGTTCGGTATTTTGCTCTATATACCAGGTCATCGTGTCACTGTATATCACTGTATAATGAATGTATATCACTGTATAGTAATGAATGTAAGCACTGACCCATAGTTGAACCTATTCCTCACATTTACAGTAATAATTTCACTGCAGACCAGGACTGTAAATATTATTCTACTAACCATGCTAAAACTATCTTCACCAACACCAAAAACTTCTCATTGTTTAACCACAGTGCCAGATCCCTAAGTTAACGCTACGATTACATCTCTGCACTCCTACAGTTGTACATTTATGCTATCATCACCTTCGTACCACAGCTCTTGTGTGTCTACTATGTAATTATTTGCCTCTTCGTTTAATCCTCTAATATCAAAACTCCACTGGTTCCTGATTCATACCACTACTTTTCCACATCCTCTGATCCATCCTCATGATCTGATATAAATGAGGCAAGATCACATCTGTTATCTCTTTGAACTTTACCTTTGTGTGTGCTATAATGTCTGGGAATGCCTCCTCTATGTGTTCATTCCATTCTTCACTTTTGTTACTTCATCAGCGTTTGTGTACCATACCTTTCCATTGTGTTTCTGTGGGACTGGTTCTCAGCTTCCCAATCTTGTAGTCCTTGCATGTGGGTTGGGGGCCAGTGAATCCTAGTAGTGAGAGTGGGAGTGAGGGTGAAAGGTAGTCAGAGTGGGCTTCTTGTGCATGAAAGGGTAAGGATCATGGCTGTGGATGAGGGGTGGATTAGGAGGTTGGGGGTTTAGGGGAAAGCAGGGGTTGGGGGTTGGAGTGAGGGGCAGTTGTGAGATGAGCTTTTAAACTGGAATGGGTGAACTCACTCACTCTCTCTCTCTCTCTCTCTCTCTCTCTCTCTCTCTCTCTCTCTCTCTCTCTCTTAGTTGTTCCCTTTCCTACATTGTTCTGTCTAGCTCCAGGTACACACAAGATCTCAGCCACGGTTTCCCATTCATAATTTTCTCTCGTGTCATTTCTCTTGTGAGGGTCATTTGGACTGGACATAATTTCCTCTTAAGTACTTTCTGAGTCTCACAAAAACTATCACCTGGTTCACTTCAGACTCTCCATCTGTCAGTTAAGGATAGTTTGAATTTCTCACTCCTCCTCCATCCTTATGAGTTCTCCCTTTGGCTTCCTGAAGCCAATGGATAATTATCAATGACCTCCCTCTCTCTCTCTCTCTCTCTCTCTCTCTCTCTCTCTCTCTCTCTCTCTCTCTCTCTCTCTCTCTCTCTCTCTCTCTTCCTCCCACTTCCTTTCCCTCCAGATTTCTGAGTCTGTTTTGAGCAGCTCAGTTACTGTTTATTTTATCTCCTGCTCTTCTCAGTGTCCTGAGAACACTTCCACATAAGTTTCATTAGCTCCATCATCTCTTACTGCAGTTCTCTCATGCTATTATTTTTTCCTGCCACCACCTCATTCGTCCTTTCCTTTATATCCTCCAGTTCCTCAACTCCCTAAGATTATCTTCCATGTTTTGTATCTTTGCCTCAGCAGCTGTAGCCTTTTTTCTCATTCCGAGTTTTCTACAGATTTATTCTGTACCTTTTCCTTTATCTCTTTGCAGGTATCATAAAACTTTTTTTTCCACACACATCCTCCATCTTGAACCTAAACCCTCAAGCATCAATTTCCACTCCATCCACTTATGTCCCCATTCTTCCTGCTCAGATTCTCCTCCTCTTCTGTTCTTCTTTGGTTTCTGTTTCTTTGCTTCTCAAGTTTCACTTAGCTGGGTGCAATAACTTCCTTAGATCGCCTTTGTGTGTTTACAGTTTCCCACTCTTACTATAAAGGTCTTTCCTCTATGTTGTTCCTAAACCATGCTAAAAGGCATTCAAGTCATCTACCAGTGCTTCTCTCCTCTCCCTAAGTATTATATACCAATACACCTGCAGATACATACACTAGTTGCCCGTGAAGTTGGGAATTTAACCAAATGAAGCAGCAGTTACATTGCTGTGAGCATTCCCATTGACCTGTTACCTGGTTCTCATTGCACTTACTATGCAACTAGTGTCCCCACTCACAGTTACTTTGCTATCAGAGCTTCCACTAACCTGTTACCTGCTTTTTAAAGGTATGGAGACATGTTCTTCTCACAGCCAGCTAAATGCAACATGCAAAGATCCTAGACAACTGACACTATTGTTCCACATATTGGTGAATGTCATGTAGGTCCATGTCTGATGTCTGGGTGGCCTACCTTCCATGTCTGATGTCTGGGTGGCCTACCTTCCATGTCTGATGTCTGGGTGGCCTACCTTCCATGTCTGATGTCTGGGTGGCCTACCTTCCATGTCTGATGTCTGGGTGGCCTACCTTCCATGTCTGATGTCTGGGTGGCCTACCTTCCATGTCTGATGTCTGGGTGGCCTACCTTCCATGTCTGATGTCTGGGTGGCCTACCTTCCATGTCTGATGTCTGGGTGGCCTACCTTCCATGTCTGATGTCTGGGTGGCCTACCTTCCATGTCTGATGTCTGGGTGGCCTACCTTCCATGTCTGATGTCTGGGTGGCCTACCTTCCATGTCTGATGTCTGGGTGGCCTACCTTCCATGTCTGATGTCTGGGTGGCCTACCTTCCATGTCTGATGTCTGGGTGGCCTACCTTCCATGTCTGATGTCTGGGTGGCCTACCTTCCATGTCTGATGTCTGGGTGGCCTACCTTCCATGTCTGATGTCTGGGTGGCCTACCTTCCATGTCTGATGTCTGGGTGGCCTACCTTCCATGTCTGATGTCTGGGTGGCCTACCTTCCATGTCTGATGTCTGGGTGGCCTACCTTCCATGTCTGATGTCTGGGTGGCCTACCTTCCATGTCTGATGTCTGGGTGGCCTACCTTCCAGGATGTCAATATGGTGTATAGTAAACTGCTGATGTCTTATGTACTTAGTTTTCACTTTCCTTTATCGCTGACTTCACAGTCTTGTCACGGCACTAAGATCTTCACTATATCTGATACTGGCTCTTCTTTCCTAATTTAGCGATCAAAGTCTTGTCCACTTGTAAATAATTGTATTTACAGCCCGCCTACGAGAAGCTGGCACAGTGCCCAGTGCCTGTAGCACTGGGCACTGTGCCACTCTGTGAGGACACATAATCAACCACTCTGTGAGGACACACAGTCAACCACTCTGTGAGGACACATAATCAACTACTCTGTGAGGACACACAATCAACCACTCTGTGAGGACACATAATCAACCACTCTGTGAGGACACATAATCAACCACTCTGTGAGGACACATAATCAACCACTCTGTGAGGACACATAATCAACCACTCTGTGAGGACACACAGTCAACCACTCTGTGAGGACACATAATCAACCACTCTGTGAGGACACATAATCAACCACTCTGTGAGGACACACAGTCAACCACTCTGTGAGGACACATAATCAACCACTCTGTGAGGACACACAGTCAACCACTCTGTGAGGACACATAATCAACCACTCTGTGAGGACACACAGTCAACCACTCTGAGGACACATAATCAACCACTCTGTGAGGACACACAGTCAACCACTCTGTGAGGACACATAATCAACCACTCTGTGAGGACACACAGTCAACCACTCTGTGAGGACACATAATCAACCACTCTGTGAGGGGACATAATCAACCACTCAGTGAGGGCACATAATCAACCATTCTGTGAGGACACATAATCACTCAGTAAGGACACACAATCAACCACTCTGTGAGGACACATCAACCACTCTGTGAGGAGACATAATCAACCACTCTGTGAGGACACATAATCAACCACTCTGTGAGGACACACAGTCAACCACTCTGAGAGGACACATAATCAACCACTCTGTGAGGACACATAATCAACCACTCTGTGAGGACACAGTCAACCACACTGTGAGGACACATAATCAACCACTCTGTGAGGACACAGTCAACCACTCTGTGAGGACACATAATCAACCACTCTGTGAGGACACACAATCAACCACTCTGCGAGGACACATAATCACTCAGTAAGGACACACAATCAATCACTCAGTAAGGACACATTATCAACCACTCTGTGAGGACACATAACCACTCTGAGGACACATAATCAACCATTCTGTGAGGACACATAATCAACCACTCTGTGAGGACACATAATCAACCACTTTGTGAGGACACATAACCACTCTGTGAGGACACATAATCAACCACTCTGAGGACACATAATCAACCACTCTGTGAGGACACAATCAACCACTCAGTGAGGACACATAATCAACCACTCAGTGAGGACACATAATCAACCACTCTGTGAGGACACATAATCAACCACTCTGTGAGGACACATAATCAGTCACATAATCCACTCTGTGAGGACACATAATCAACACATAATCTCTGTGAGGACACACAAACAACCACTGAGTGAGGACACATAACCACTCTGTGAGGACACATAATCAACCACTCTGTGAGGACACATAATCAACCACTCTGTGAGGACACATAATCAACCACTCTGTGAGGACACATAATCACTCAGTAAGGACACACAATCAACCACTCTGTGAGGACACACAATCAACCACTCTGTGAGGACACATAATCAACCACTCTGTGAGGACACATAACCACTCTGTAAGAACACATAATCAACCACTCTGGGGGGACACAGTCAACCACTCTGAGAGGACACATAATCAACCACTCTGTGAGGACACATAATCAACCACTCTGTGAGGACACACAATCAACCACTCTGTGAGGACACACAGTCAACCACTCTGTGAGGACACATAATCAACCACTCTGTGAGGACACAGTCAACCACTCTGTGAGGACACATAACCACTCTGTGAGGACACATAATCAACCACTCTGTGAGGACACATAATCAACCACTCTGTGAGGACACATAATCACTCAGTAAGGACACACAATCAATCACTCAGTAAGGACACATTATCAACCACTCTGTGAGGACACATAATCAACCACTCTGTGAGGACACATAATCAACCACTCTGTGAGGACACATAATCAACCACTCTGTGAGGACACATAATCAACCACTCTGTGAGGACACATAATCAACCACTCAGTGAGGACACATAACCACTGTGAGGACACATAATCACTCAGTAAGGGGACACAATCAACCACTCTGTGAGGACACACAATCAACCACTCTGTGAGGACACATAATCAACCATTCTGTGAGGACACACAATCAACCACTCTGTGAGGACACATAACCAACCACTCTGTGAGGACACATAACCACTCTGTGAGGACACACAGTCAACCACTCTGTGAGGACACATAATCAACCACTCTGTGAGGACACATAATCACTCAGTAAGGACACACTATCAATCACTCAGTAAGGACACAATCAACCACTCTGTGAGGACACATAATCAACCACTCTGTGAGGACACATAATCAACCACTCTGTGAGGACACATAATCAACCACTCAGTTTAGGACACATAACCACTCAGTGAGGACACATAATCAACCACTCTGTGAGGACACATAATCAACCACTCTGTGAGGACACATAATCAACCACTCTGTGAGGACACATAATCAACCACTCTGTGAGGACACAATCAACCACTCTGTGAGGACACATAATCAACCACTCAGTAAGGACACACAATCAATCACTCAGTAAGGACACATAACCACTCTGTGAGGACACATAATCAACCACTCTGTGAGGACACATAATTAACCTCTCTGTGAGGACACATAATCAACCACTCTGTGAGGACACAACCACTCTGAGGACACATAATCAATCACTCAGTGAGGACACATAATCACTCAGTAAGGACACATAATCAACCACTGTGAGGACACATAATCAACCACTTTGTGAGGACACACAATCAATCACTCAGTAAGGACACATAATCAACCACTCTGTGAGGACACATAATCAACCACTCTGAGGACACATAATCAACCACTCAGTGAGGACACACAATCAATCACTCAGTAAGGACACATAATCAACCACTCAGTGAGGACACATAATCAACCACTCTGTGAGGACACATCAACCACTCTGTGAGGACACATAATCAACCACTCTGTGAGGACACATAATCAACCACTCTGTGAGGACACATCAACCACTCTGTGAGGACACATAATCAACCACTCTGTGAGGACACATAATCAACCACTCTGTGAGGACACATAATCAACCACTCTGTGAGGACACATAATCAACCACTCTGTGAGGACACATCAACCACTCTGTGAGGACACATAATCAACCACTCTGTGAGGACACATAATCAACCACTCTGTGAGGACACATAATCAACCACTCTGTGAGGACACATAATCAACCACTCTGTGAGGACACACAATCAATCACTCAGTAAGGACACATAATCAACCACTCTGTGAGGACACATAATCAACCACTCTGAGGACACATAATCAACCACTCAGTGAGGACACACAATCAATCACTCAGTAAGGACACATAATCAACCACTCAGTGAGGACACATAATCAACCACTCTGTGAGGACACATCAACCACTCTGTGAGGACACATAATCAACCACTCTGTGAGGACACATAATCAACCACTCTGTGAGGACACATCAACCACTCTGTGAGGACACATAATCAACCACTCTGTGAGGACACATAATCAACCACTCTGTGAGGACACATAATCAACCACTCTGTGAGGACACATAATCAACCACTCTGTGAGGACACATCAACCACTCTGTGAGGACACATAATCAACCACTCTGTGAGGACACATAATCAACCACTCTGTGAGGACACATAATCAACCACTCTGTGAGGACACATAATCAACCACTCTGTGAGGACACATAATCAACCACTCTGTGAGGACACATAATCAACCACTCTGTGAGGACACATAATCAACCACTCTGTGAGGACACATAATCAACCACTCTGTGAGGACACACGATCAACCACTCTGTGAGGACACATAATGAACCACTCTGTGAGGACACATAATCAACCACTCTGTGAGGACACATAATCAACCACTCTGTGAGGACACATAATCAACCACTCTGTGAGGACACATAATCAACCACTCTGTGAGGACACATAATCAACCACTCTGTGAGGACACATAATCAACCACTCTGTGAGGACACATAATCAACCACTCTGTGAGGACACATAATCAACCACTCTGTGAGGACACATCAACCACTCTGTGAGGACACATAATCAACCACTCTGTGAGGACACATAATCAACCACTCTGTGAGGACACATAATCAACCACTCTGTGAGGACACATAATCAACCACTCTGTGAGGACACATAATCAACCACTCTGTGAGGACACATAATCAACCACTCTGTGAGGACACATAATCAACCACTCTGTGAGGACACATAATCAACCACTCTGTGAGGACACATAATCAACCACTCTGTGAGGACACACGATCAACCACTCTGTGAGGACACATAATCAACCACTCTGTGAGGACACATAATCAACCACTCTGTGAGGACACATAATCAACCACTCTGTGAGGACACATAATCAACCACTCTGTGAGGACACATAATCAA
Organism: Cherax quadricarinatus; assembly: GCF_038502225.1. Lineage (NCBI taxonomy): Eukaryota > Metazoa > Arthropoda > Malacostraca > Decapoda > Parastacidae > Cherax > Cherax quadricarinatus. The sequence goes on along the minus strand of NW_027196204.1, from coordinate 9,086 downwards.
CCACTCTGTGAGGACACACGATCAACCACTCTGTGAGGACACATAATGAACCACTCTGAGGACACATTTTCCTCACATTTAATAACTCTGACGTCTTGTTGTTTTTATAAGAATGAAGATATCTTATTTCTGTATTCTTTCTTCTCGTCTCGGTTGTTAGCGCACACACCTCACAATGAGCGTCCGTGGTTCGATCCCAGGTACCGGTAGAAACATTTGGGTATGCTTCCCTAGGACACCTGCTGTTCCTATTCACCTAGTAGCAAGTAAGTACCTGGGTGTTAGCTAACTGGTGTGGGTTGCATCCTGGGGACAAAATTAACCTAATTTTCCCGAAATGCTCTACATAACACTCTTCAGGTCACTTGTTCTATCTAGGCTGGAATATTGCTGCACTCTAACAGCACCTTTCAAGGCAGATGAAATTGCTGACATAGAAAATGTACAGAGAACCTTCACCGCGCGCATAACGGAGATAAAACACCTCAATTACTGGGAGCGCTTGAGGTTCCTGAACCTGTACTCCCTGGAACGCAGGCGGGAGAGATACATGATTATATACACCTGGAAAATCCTAGAGGGACTAGTACCGAACTTGCACACGAAAATCAATCACTACGAAAGCAAAAGACTTGGCAGACGATGCACCATCCCCCCAATGAAAAGCAGGGGTGTCACTAGCACGTTAAGAGACCATACAATAAGTGTCAGAGACCCGAGACTGTTCAACTGCCTCCCAGCACACATAAGGGGGATTACCAACAGACCCCTGGCAGTCTTCAAGCTGGCACTGGACAAGCACCTAAAGTCAGTTCCTGATCAGCCGGGCTGTGGCTCGTACGTTGGTTTGCGTGCAGCCAGCAGCAACAGCCTGGTTGATCAGGCTCTGATCCACCAGGAGGCCTGGTCACAGACCGGGCCGCGGGGGCGTTGACCCCCGGAACTCTCTCCAGGTAAACTCCAGGTAAATAAGAAGCAACTTTCTATAGAGTCTGTCAGTGATGTCAGCTACAGTCTGTATAACTTGTATAATGTACTTGTAGAAATAAAACTTATTATTATTATTATTATTATTATTTTCATTTTGTTAATAAGCATCTTGAGTATTAATCATTCATTACATCTCACGTTCATCAGTTCTGGTGGTCATATTATAACTTCCTGTTTCTCTTATAACTTCACATATTCTCCTTTTATATCTGGGCATCATTCAGTTGTTGCATATTCTAACTTTGACCTAAACTGTATTGTAAAAGTCTTCAGCATTTCTGCAACCATAAAGGTCAAAGTTGTTTAATAACTGAGCAGTGATCGCACTAGATAATAACTGAGTAGTGATCGCACTAGATAATAACTGAGCAGTGATCGCACTAGATAATAACTGAGCAGTGATCGCACTAGATAATAACTGAGCAGTGATCGCACTAGATAATAACTGAGCAGTGATCGCACTAGATAATAACTGAGCAGTGATCGCACTAGATAATAACTGAGCAGTGATCGCACTAGATAATAACTGAGCAGTGATCGCACTAGATAATAACTGAGCAGTGATCGCACTAGATAATAACTGAGCAGTGATCGCACTAGATAATAACTGAGCAGTGATCGCACTAGATAATAACTGAGCAGTGATCGCACTAGATAATAACTGAGCAGTGATCGCACTAGATAATAACTGAGCAGTGATCGCACTAGATAATAACTGAGCAGTGATCGCACTAGATAATAACTGAGCAGTCATCGCACTAGATAATAACTGAGCAGTGATCGCACTAGATAATAACTGAGTAGTGATCGCACTAGATAATAACTGAGCAGTGATCGCACTAGATAATAACTGAGCAGTCATCGCACTAGATAATAACTGAGCAGTGATCGCACTAGATAATAACTGAGCAGTGATCGCACTAGATAATAACTGAGCAGTCATCGCACTAGATAATAACTGAGCAGTGATCGCACTAGATAATAACTGAGCAGTGATCGCACTAGATAATAACTGAGCAGTGATCGCACTAGATAATAACTGAGCAGTGATCGCACTAGATAATAACTGAGCAGTGATCGCACTAGATAATAACTGAGCAGTCATCGCACTAGATAATAACTGAGCAGTGATCGCACTAGATAATAACTGAGCAGTGATCGCACTAGATAATAACTGAGCAGTGATCGCACTAGATAATAACTGAGCAGTGATCGCACTAGATAATAACTGAGCAGAGATCGCACTAGATAATAACTGAGCAGTGATCGCACTAGATAATAACTGAGCAGTGATCGCACTAGATAATAACTGAGCAGTGATCGCACTAGATAATAACTGAGCAGTGATCGCACTAGATAATAACTGAGCAGTGATCGCACTAGATAATAACTGAGCAGTGATCGCACTAGATAATAACTGAGCAGTGATCGCACTAGATAATAACTGAGCAGTGATCGCACTAGATAATAACTGAGCAGTGATCGCACTAGATAATAACTGAGCAGTGATCGCACTAGATAATAACTGAGCAGTGATCGCACTAGATAATAACTGAGCAGTGATCGCACTAGATAATAACTGAGCAGTGATCGCACTAGATAATAACTGAGCAGTGATCGCACTAGATAATAACTGAGCAGTGATCGCACTAGATAATAACTGAGCAGTGATCGCACTAGATAATAACTGAGCAGTGATCGCACTAGATAATAACTGAGCAGTGATCGCACTAGATAATAACTGAGCAGTGATCGCACTAGATAATAACTGAGCAGTGATCGCACTAGATAATAACTGAGCAGTGATCGCACTAGATAATAACTGAGCAGTGATCGCACTAGATAATAACTGAGCAGTGATCGCACTAGATAATAACTGAGCAGTGATCGCACTAGATAATAACTGAGCAGTGATCGCACTAGATAATAACTGAGCAGTGATCGCACTAGATAATAACTGAGCAGTGATCGCACTAGATAATAACTGAGCAGTGATCGCACTAGATAATAACTGAGCAGTGATCGCACTAGATAATAACTGAGCAGTGATCGCACTAGATAATAACTGAGCAGTGATCGCACTAGATAATAACTGAGCAGTGATCGCACTAGATAATAACTGAGCAGTGATCGCACTAGATAATAACTGAGCAGTGATCGCACTAGATAATAACTGAGTAGTGATCGCACTAGATAATAACTGAGCAGTGATCGCACTAGATAATAACTGAGCAGTGATCGCACTAGATAATAACTGAGTAGTGATCGCACTAGATAATAACTGGGTAGTGATCGCACTAGATAATAACTGAGCAGTGATCGCACTAGATAATAACTGAGCAGTGATCTCACTAGATAATAACTGAGCAGTGATCGCACTAGATAACTGAGCAGTGATCGCATTAGATAATAACTGAGCAGTGATCGCACTAGATAATAACTGAGCAGTGATCGCACTAGATAATAACTGAGCAGTGATCGCACTAGATAATAACTGAGCAGTGATCGCACTAGATAATAACTGAGCAGTGATCGCACTAGATAATAACTGAGCAGTGATCGCACTAGATAATAACTGAGCAGTGATCGCACTAGATAATAACTGAGCAGTGATCGCACTAGATAATAACTGAGCAGTGATCGCACTAGATAATAACTGAGCAGTGATCGCACTAGATAAATGAGCAGTGATCGCACTAGATAATTGAGCAGTGATCGCACTAGATAATAACTGAGCAGTGATCGCACTAGATAATAACTGAGCAGTGATCGCACTAGATAATAACTGAGCAGTGATCGCACTAGATAATTGAGCAGTGATCGCACTAGATAATTGAGCAGTGATCGCACTAGATAACTGAGCAGTGATCGCACTAGATAATAACTGAGCAGTGATCGCACTAGATAATTGAGCAGTGATCGCACTAGATAATTGAGCAGTGATCGCACTAGATAACTGAGCAGTGATAGCACTAGATAATAACTGAGCAGTGATCGCACTAGATAATAACTGAGCAGTGATCACACTAGATAATAACTGAGCAGTGATCGCACTAGATAATAACTGAGCAGTGATCGCACTAGATAATAACTGAGCAGTGATCGCACTAGATAATAACTGAGCAGTGATCGCACTAGATAATAACTGAGCAGTGATCGCACTAGATAATAACTGAGCAGTGATCGCACTAGATAATAACTGAGCAGTGATCGCACTAGATAATAACTGAGCAGTGATCGCACTAGATAACTGAGCAGTGATCGCACTAGATAAAAACTGAGCAGTGATCGCACTAGATAATAACTGAGCAGTAATCGCACTAGATAATAACTGAGCAGTGATCGCACTAGATAATAACTGAGCAGTGATCGCACTAGATAATGACTGAGTAGTGATCGCACTAGATAATAACTGAGCAGTGATCGCACTAGATAATAACTGAGCAGTGATCGCACTAGATAATTCAGCAGTGATCGCACTAGATAATAACTGAGTAGTGATCGCACTAGATAATAACTGAGCAGTGATCGCACTAGATAATAACTGAGTAGTGATCGCACTAGATAATAACTGAGTAGTGATCGCACTAGATAATAACTGAGTAGTGATCGCACTAGATAATAACTGAGTAGTGATCGCACTAGATAATAACTGAGCAGTGATCGCACTAGATAATAACTGAGCAGTGATCGCACTAGATAATAACTGAGCAGTGATCGCACTAGATAATAACTGAGCAGTGATCTCACTAGATAATAACTGAGCAGTGATCGCACTAGATAATAACTGAGTAGTGATCGCACTAGATAATAACTGAGCAGTGATCGCACTAGATAATAACTGAGCAGTGATCGCACTAGATAATAACTGAGCAGTGATCTCACTAGATAATAACTGAGCAGTGATCGCACTAGATAATAACTGAGCAGTGATCGCACTAGATAATAACTGAGCAGTGATCGCACTAGATAATAACTGAGCAGTGATCGCACTAGATAATAACTGAGCAGTGATCGCACTAGATAATAACTGAGCAGTGATCGCACTAGATAATAACTGAGCAGTGATCGCACTAGATAATAACTGAGTAGTGATCGCACTAGATAATAACTGAGTAGTGATCGCACTAGATAATAACTGAGTAGTGATCGCACTAGATAATAACTGAGTAGTGATCGCACTAGATAATAACTGAGCAGTGATCGCACTAGATAATAACTGAGCAGTGATCGCACTAGATAATAACTGAGCAGTGATCTCACTAGATAATAACTGAGCAGTGATCGCACTAGATAATAACTGAGCAGTGATCGCACTAGATAATAACTGAGCAGTGATCGCACTAGATAATAACTGAGCAGTGATCGCACTAGATAATAACTGAGCAGTGATCGCACTAGATAATAACTGAGCAGTGATCGCACTAGATAATAACTGAGCAGTGATCGCACTAGATAATAACTGAGCAGTGATCGCACTAGATAATAACTGAGCAGTGATCGCACTAGATAATAACTGAGCAGTGATCGCACTAGATAATAACTGAGCAGTTATCGCACTAGATAACTGAGCAGTGATCGCACTAGATAATAACTGAGCAGTGATCGCACTAGATAATAACTGAGCAGTGATCGCACTAGATAACTGAGCAGTGATCGCACTAAATAATTGAGCAGTGATCGCACTAGATAATAACTGAGCAGTGATCGCACTAGATAATAACTGAGCAGTGATCGCACTAGATAATAACTGAGCAGTGATCGCACTAGATAATAACTGAGCAGTGATCGCACTAGATAATTGAGCAGTGATCGCACTAGATAATAACTGAGCAGTGATCGCACTAGATAATAACTGAGCAGTGATCGCACTAGATAATAACTGAGCAGTGATCGCACTAGATAATTGAGCAGTGATCGCACTAGATAATTGAGCAGTGATCGCACTAGATAATAACTGAGCAGTGATCGCACTAGATAATAACTGAGCAGTGATCGCACTAGATAATAACTGAGCAGTGATCGCACTAGATAATAACTGAGCAGTGATCGCACTAGATAATAACTGAGCAGTGATCGCACTAGATAATAACTGAGCAGTGATCGCACTAGATAATAACTGAGCAGTGATCGCACTAGATAATAACTGAGCAGTGATCGCACTAGATTATAACTGAGCAGTGATCGCACTAGATAATAACTGAGCAGTGATCGCACTAGATAATAACTGAGCAGTGATCGCACTAGATAATAACTGAGCAGTGATCGCACTAGATAATAACTGAGCAGTGATCGCACTAGATAATTGAGCAGTGATCGCACTAGATAATTGAGCAGTGATCGCACTAGATAATTGAGCAGTGATCGCACTAGATAATAACTGAGCAGTGATCGCACTAGATAACTGAGCAGTGATCGCACTAGATAATAACTGAGCAGTGATCGCACTAGATAATAACTGAGCAGTGATCGCACTAGATAATAACTGAGCAGTGATCGCACTAGATAATAACTGAGCAGTGATCGCACTAGATAATAACTGAGCAGTGATCGCACTAGATAATAACTGAGCAGTGATCGCACTAGATAATAACTGAGCAGTGATCGCACTAGATAATTGAGCAGTGATCGCACTAGATAATTGAGCAGTGATCGCACTAGATAATTGAGCAGTGATCGCACTAGATAATAACTGAGCAGTGATCGCACTAGATAATAACTGAGCAGTGATCGCACTAGATAATAACTGAGCAGTGATCGCACTAGATAATAACTGAGCAGTGATCGCACTAGATAATAACTGAGCAGTGATCGCACTAGATAACTGAGCAGTGATCGCACTAGATAACTGAGCAGTGATCGCACTAGATAATAACTGAGCAGTGATCGCACTAGATAATAACTGAGCAGTGATCGCACTAGATAATAACTGAGCAGTGATCGCACTAGATAATAACTGAGCAGTGATCGCACTAGATAATAACTGAGCAGTGATCGCACTAGATAATAACTGAGCAGTGATCGCACTAGATAATAACTGAGCAGTGATCGCACTAGATAATAACTGAGCAGTGATCGCACTAGATAATAACTGAGCAGTGATCGCACTAGATAATAACTGAGCAGTGATCGCACTAGATAATAACTGAGCAGTGATCGCACTAGATAATAACTGAGCAGTGATCGCACTAGACAATAACTGAGCAGTGATCGCACTAGACAATAACTGAGCAGTGATCGCACTAGACAATAACTGAGCAGTGATCGCACTAGACAATAACTGAGCAGTGATCGCACTAGATAATAACTGAGCAGTGATCGCACTAGATAATAACTGAGCAGTGATCGCACTAGATAATAACTGAGCAGTGATCGCACTAGATAATAACTGAGCAGTGATCGCACTAGATAATAACTGAGCAGTGATCGCACTAGATAATAACTGAGCAGTGATCGCACTAGATAATAACTGAGCAGTGATCGCACTAGATAATAACTGAGCAGTGATCGCACTAGATAATAACTGAGCAGTGATCGCACTAGATAATAACTGAGCAGTGATCGCACTAGATAATAACTGAGCAGTGATCGCACTAGATAATAACTGAGCAGTGATCGCACTAGATAATAACTGAGCAGTGATCGCACTAGATAATAACTGAGCAGTGATCGCACTAGATAATAACTGAGCAGTGATCGCACTAGACAATAACTGAGCAGTGATCGCACTAGACAATAACTGAGCAGTGATCGCACTAGATAATAACTGAGCAGTGATCGCACTAGATAATAACTGAGCAGTGATCGCACTAGATAATAACTGAGCAGTGATCGCACTAGATAATAACTGAGCAGTGATCGCACTAGATAATAACTGAGCAGTGATCGCACTAGATAATAACTGAGCAGTGATCGCACTAGATAATAACTGAGCAGTGATCGCACTAGACAATAACTGAGCAGTGATCGCACTAGACAATAACTGAGCAGTGATCGCACTAGATAATAACTGAGCAGTGATCGCACTAGATAATAACTGAGCAGTGATCGCACTAGACAATAACTGAGCAGTGATCGCACTAGACAATAACTGAGCAGTGATCGCACTAGATAATAACTGAGCAGTGATCGCACTAGATAATAACTGAGCAGTGATCGCACTAGACAATAACTGAGCAGTGATCGCACTAGACAATAACTGAGCAGTGATCGCACTAGACAATAACTGAGCAGTGATCGCACTAGATAATAACTGAGCAGTGATCGCACTAGATAACTGAGCAGTGATCGCACTAGACAATAACTGAGCAGTGATCGCACTAGACAATAACTGAGCAGTGATCGCACTAGATAATAACTGAGCAGTGATCGCACTAGATAATAACTGAGCAGTGATCGCACTAGATAATAACTGAGCAGTGATCGCACTAGATAATAACTGAGCAGTGATCGCACTAGATAATAACTGAGCAGTGATCGCACTAGATAATAACTGAGCAGTGATCGCACTAGACAATAACTGAGCAGTGATCGCACTAGACAATAACTGAGCAGTGATCGCACTAGATAATAACTGAGCAGTGATCGCACTAGATAATAACTGAGCAGTGATCGCACTAGACAATAACTGAGCAGTGATCGCACTAGACAATAACTGAGCAGTGATCGCACTAGATAATAACTGAGCAGTGATCGCACTAGATAATAACTGAGCAGTGATCGCACTAGACAATAACTGAGCAGTGATCGCACTAGACAATAACTGAGCAGTGATCGCACTAGACAATAACTGAGCAGTGATCGCACTAGATAATAACTGAGCAGTGATCGCACTAGATAATAACTGAGCAGTGATCGCACTAGATAATAACTGAGCAGTGATCGCACTAGATAATAACTGAGCAGTGATCGCACTAGACAATAACTGAGCAGTGATCGCACTAGACAATAACTGAGCAGTGATCGCACTAGACAATAACTGAGCAGTGATCGCACTAGATAATAACTGAGCAGTGATCGCACTAGATAATAACTGAGCAGTGATCGCACTAGATAATAACTGAGCAGTGATCGCACTAGATAATAACATCACATTC